>NW_005871088.1:4096516-4190107 GCF_000147115.1 Myotis lucifugus | reverse complement strand
CTACCCCCCACCTCCCCCCCGTGTCTTGTGTCCATTGGTTAATCTTATATGCATGCATATAAGTCCTTCAGTTGATCTCTCAATCCCCCCCCCAAACCCTCCCCAGGCTTCCCACTGTAGTTTGACATTCTGTTCAATGTTGCTCTGCTTCTGTATCTACCCCTGTTCATCAGTCTATACTGATCCCCTTTATTTGTCCCAACCTCACTGGAGTAGTCTCAACCTCACCAGGGCCGTCTGAGTCTCACCAGGGCCGTTTCAACCTCACCGGGGCTGTCCCTACCTCACGGGGGCCGTTTCAACCTCACCAGGGTCG
Source organism: Myotis lucifugus (assembly GCF_000147115.1). Taxonomy (NCBI): domain Eukaryota; kingdom Metazoa; phylum Chordata; class Mammalia; order Chiroptera; family Vespertilionidae; genus Myotis; species Myotis lucifugus. The sequence goes on along the minus strand of NW_005871088.1, from coordinate 4,189,791 downwards.
TCCCTACCACACCGGGGCCGTTTCAACCTCACCGGGGTTGTCCCTACCACACCGGGGCCGTTTCAACCTGACCGGGGTTGTCCCTACCACACCGGGGCTGTTTCAACCTGACCGGGGTCGTCCCTACCTCACGGGGGCCGTTTCAACCTCACCGGGGTCGTCCCTACCTCACGGGGGCCGCCCAAGTCACTTTTAAAGCTGATGTTGGACCACATCTGGCTTGACTTAGAGCTTCAAGACACCTCAAAAATAAAATGACCCAGAAAGGCATAAAACAAAAGGTCAAATATATCTAAAAATGTAAAGTAAACTGTATTGGTACTATTTCTAACAAAGTGGAGTTCAAAGAAACAAAATTAAGCAGGATAGAGTAAGATTTTAAATAAATAAAAGATAAATCCACCCGAAGTAAATATAGTCATGAACCTAAACACACCAAACCATCTAGCATAGAAATTTATAAAGCAAAAATTCTATAACAGGTGAAGATGAAGCCAGAGAAGTAGATTGGACTCACGTGGTGGAAGGCCTTGAATATTTCTATATCTGAAGGCATCAGTATCATCTAAGGGACAGGAAACCAAACAACCTCTCTGCTCTTTGGTCGTATGTTATATTTTTCTACTTGGCTGAAGCTGTGTCTGAAAGCAACATGAGGAAACTTCCTCTTACCCCCAGTGTCAGCTATAGTGGACACAGAGGACACACAGTCCATGCTTACTACTCTGAAATGAATGGGGATGATCTCCACAACTTTTTTTTTCATCCAAATTATCCTTATTCTGGAAAACACAGATAAGAGTCCATCTCCTAGATCAAGCCTGTTTCTACCCCAAATCTACCATGGACTCTTCCTCCCACATATAAGCCTCTAAATGATTAACAGTAGTACTTGTGGAAAATGAATCACACCCTACCTCCTGACCTATCCCCTTGCAATTTATCTATTTGAACTATTGCTCAAATCTTGCCTTGCCATTTCACTTTTCACAAACTTACGTTTATCTCCCTAACTTAGCTATACAGTTCAGAGGTCTGACATGGCCTGATTTCTTTGCACAGAATGGTGTCACTGTCCTGCTGTAACAAATGTGCTTTTTGAGGAAGAGGACTCTGGAGCAGTGGGTGGATGGGCCTGAGGGTCAAGAAACTTCCTCTGATTAGAGTTGCTACAGCCATCCAAGGTGGGGGTAAGGAGATAGTATGTGCCCGTGCTACAGAAGAGTCATAGAAAGGAATTCAATAGGAGTAAATTCTCAGGAAGAATCAGCAGAACTGAATGGGCTCAGAGGACTAAGAAAAAGTCAAGGATATCTGCAGCTGAGCTGTCCACCTCACCCCAAATTGCCTAGGGGCAGTTCTTCTCTGCTGCTTGAACAAGGCCCTTCTAAGCTGGACTTCCTAGGTACCCCCAGACAAAAGCAATGGTTCTTTCCCAGATCATTCAGTTTGGATAGTTCCATGAAAGGCAGCTTGGAAAATGGAAAACCACAGGGACTTAAGAGTCAGAAAAACTGGGTTAGTAGCTTTGTAACCTTTGGCAAATTATTTCCCATCTCTGGGCTCAAGTATCCCTCTCTATGAAATGGCAATAAAATGGTAATACATTTTACCCAACAGGTTGTTGCCAGTTTTAAGTATCACTCATCATAAGCAGACACTCAAGAAGCAGAAATCATTATTGTTACCACTCTATGTTATAGTAAATTTAGACAAAGAAAAGTCTAGAAAGGGAGGCAATCAACATAGGATTGCTGGGAGCATACCCCTCCCAAAACACATCAGTACACAAATCCATGCTCTCACAGGCCTCCCAGGGCTTGCCTGAGGCCTGAGCAAAGCCCCGCCCCCATATACCCCTTGCACAGGTGAGGCTCATAGTGGCTCAAAATGTCCCCAAGGATACTCAGCAGAGGTTGAGCTCTCCTTCCTTCCAGGCAGGCCTGGAGCCTGCATCTCATTCAAATACTTATTAACATCAGTTGGAAAAATGCATGATTTGGTTCCTTGTTAATGTGCAGGGTATCCCTTGCTAAGTAGGAACAATTCAATGTGCAGCTGAATTTCAGTACTCCAGCCAATTCAATCTGCTTTCCCCTTGAAAGTACAACCAGAGAAGGGGCTTGACCTCTGCTAGGAGCCTGCTAGCACCACAGGACATCTTTGTGCAATGATTCAAAGAACCAATAACCCAAGCCCCTTTTGTGTGTACAGTGCTTTCCAGTTTCTAAGGTACTTTCACAGCTATTATTGTCCTCTGAATAACCCTGTGAACTAGATATGAATAAACCCATTTTGCAGAAGACTTTGGGCTCATAGAGATAAAGCAATTCAACTAAGGTCTCCCTCATACACATACCCACACCGTAGTAGTTTTCAAGCTGAAATTCAAACGAGTCTGGACCCCACACTCCATAATCCTTCTATCCCAACCTTCTACCTCTTATTATGTCTTTCTTTCCTCTTAAACACCCAGAAAGCAATCTCCATCATTCTCTAATTTAGTCTCCTTTTCTTTAGCTCCTGCTCACCTAACGAGTTTTATGGCCAGAGAGTTAAGCCAAGCCCTCAGGCCAGAAAGATGAAGATGCCTACAAGTAGTGACCCAGCAGCTTCTGTTTTAAACAGTTTAATTTCAAAGGAAAGGGACCTCACTTAACTAAATTTCCTTTTTTATTTTTTCTAGCTATTAAAAACTTGCATATCTAATAAATATTTAATAGGAATTCCCCTCCAGCTGAATTCAGGCCTCTCAGCATCTCATTACCATGTCTTAGAATAGTATTCTCATTGTCACTTGTTTAATTATGCTAAAAAAGAGTTGAATTGTATGGCTGTTGGGACCAGAAAGCATTAAATTCACTTGGCAAGACTTTGGATATCTCATTATGATCCTCATTTAGCACTTCTAATGGAGTTATTTTTTTCTCCAACACTGACTTGGGAAAGGCTTGCTCAGTGTAGCTAAGTGCTTTCCTAAGCCTTGGACAACTTTGCACTGTGCCAGAAAAGATCAGAAGTCACTTCACACATCATTTGCACTCCCAAGAACACCAGCTACCCAATGAGCAATAACATAAAGTCCTAGAGAAACAGGTGGGGAAATTGGACAGACATTTTTCAGATCCGTCAGTATGGTCCCCTCTCCTGTTTGAATCCCTTCTGCAGCAGCAGGACCCAGGGCTCATCCAGTCCCTGCTTGGATTTCTTCAATGTCAGGAAACTCACTTCTCCCTAAGGCAGCTGCCTCCCTCTTTATAGCACTCAGTAAGTCCTTCATTGCTTTCAGTCACTTGCCCTCTCCCTGCACTCTAGGTGCTCTGTTTGTTTTGATAAAGAAATCTCTCTTTTTTAGAAGAGCCTTTTTCAATGTGTAGTTTCCTCCCATGGCCTCTCTAAATCTTCTCTCTTGGGTATGCATCCCCATTTCCTTCATTCTTCATATGACACAATTTCCAGTCCCTTCCTCATTCAAACAGTGATTTTCTATTTTCCTCCCTATCTCCCTCCCTCCATTTCTCTTCTCTCTTACTTATTTTCTTCTTGAGAGCCTACCCTACTGAGTAACAGCCACAGATTACATACTTGGCATAGAACAATGAGCACAGCAAATGTGACCCCTGAGCTCCTAGAGCTTAGAGTCTAGTACACAGACAAACAAGCACTGAGACATTTAAACTAATAACACAGGCATTATGTGAGTGACAAGCAGAGGAGCAGCATCTGATATTTATAGAATGCTGACTCTGTGCCCACTTTGTGTTAGGTATATTCCATGGATTACGTCACTTATTTCTCACAACAACCCCATTCTACAGAGGAGAAAACTGAGGCATGCAGAAGTTAATTAATTCCCCCAAGATCACACAGTAAATAGCAGATAGAGGATGTAAACCCACTGAATGCACTGTAATTGGACTTTCTAATTCTGGAACCCAGATTTGGATTCAATACCCCAAGAGTCCTCTGACCAGTCAAGAAAGAGCACATTAGTTCCCTCCTCTTTGAACACTCCATCTGAGTTCCTCTTTCTTGTCTTAGGAGCATTACTCCTCCAGATGCTGGATTTTATGAATGTACTGACCACCAACCCAGAGATGCTGCTTGCCTATTGCTCATCCCAGTGGTCCCTCACTGAACTGTCTCCCTACCCTGATTTGGAAAAGGGTTGCTCAGTGTATTTCCTTAAGCCTTGCACAACTTTGCACTATGCTAGAAAATATCAAAAGTCACTTCACACATTATTTGTAACTCCAAGAAACCAGTCACCCAATGAGAAGATAAAGCCATGGAGAAATAATTGGGGCAGTTGCCACTCCCCCAGCTTTCCCCTCAGAAAAGATCCAGCCAGGCCCTTGATCCCAGACCCACAAGCCTTCAAGACGAGGATTTGGCAAAAGAGAACTGAATCCTGGAAGAATGAACTAAACAGAGTTCCCAACTGTTCCCTAGATGCTCCCCAGCATCCCTGAGCCTTATTCTAGGGAAAAACTCATTTCTTCTGCCAATGAATGAAATAGACACAAGAGTGCTATGCACATGTTCAAGCCTGTGCAAACAGTGTATTTTATTTCTGTCTCTTCCATGGTAGAGAGGAAGGTCAGTAAGCCAATTAAAAGGTATGTAACCCTCTGATTTCCTATGGGAGGCTACTTTTTGGATAAGGAGGATCAACTTGAAAACTGAAATGCACAGTCCCAGTTCTGCCACCAAGTTGCACCGTGAGCCTGGGCAAGACCCTTCCCCTTTGTGGGCCTCTACTTCTTGCATAAGGAGCAGTTTGAGCAAGCTAAGGGGAAGGCTAAAAAAATTAATATTTGTCCTCTCATCTTAAGTTTTCCTGGCAGGGCTAATGATAAAATTAACAGAGGAAGATTAACTGAAAAAAATCAAAGTTTTAGTACATGTGTATGAGGAATTAAAATAGGCATGAAAATTTCAAAGACAGTGAGGGAACATTGAGCATATATGACATTTTTGACAAAAGAGAAAATGGAGGATGGGGAATAGGCTATTAGATTTCAGAAGTGAGAAAGGGTGATTTACAGATAGTCGAGGAAGAGTGGAACATACGTGGCAAAAAAATCTTGCCAGGCAATTCAGAAACAGTGAGAGACAGGGGTATCTAGCTAACAGGCTTGAGGTCTTCCTAACTAATGCTAGGGTGAAAATTCTTAAAGTGATCAAGACAAGGCTCCCTTTCTAAAGCAGGCTTCTCTGTCTGAATCTCTTAAGCAAGAAGGGATGGGAGTCATAGGTTCTTTCTGACTCATTTGTTCTTTTGTTTCAAAATTTTGACTCCCTTCACCAACCTCTGTGAGCCCTTCTAGTTTTAGGATGAGTTTAAGTCCATTCATTAACTGCTTGGTCTTCCAAGAACATCCTTGAGTGCCTAAGTGCCAATCCTTACACAGAAGAGTTGAATTGGGTTCTAGGAAAGAATGATTGAGGAGACAAAGGCCGCCATTGTGATGCAATATTTCAGCCTTCCTTTTTGCCCTATTACTGGCTGTTAGCAAGCCCAGCCCCATGTCCTGTCCTGGGAAGCATCAGCACCACACAGCAAGCCAGAGGGAGGGATGTCCAACAGGCTGCCTTCTAGCAACTTCAGGGCTGCTTCCCCCAATCATCAGCCAGATACCTGAGTTCTGAAATTAGAGCTCCTTCTATTTGGCCTCTGGCCAATTCCAGTGAAACATCTCTATATTCCTTGAAATAACCGATTTTCTTTGCAAGCATCACCACTTTTCCTTTCCTATTTTGTTTAAGAATAAGCAACAACCTCAGGAGTGGGTAATATTAACAACAGTTTTGTGTGTTTGGGGAAAGTTCTGTCTTTCCGTCTCCCACTCTTTCTAAAAGTGAATGGAAATATATCCTCGGGTGAGGATTAACAATAACAAAAAAATGTGCAGAAGACCCGAACAGACATTTTTCCAAAATGGACAAACAGAAGGCCAAGACATATACGAAAAAATGCTCAAAGTCACTAATCATCCAAGAGATGCAAATTAAAACAACAATGAGGTATCACCTTACACCTGTCAGAATGGCTATCATCAACAAATCAACAAATGACAAGTGCTGGCAAGGATGTGGAGAAAAAGGAACCCTCCTGCACTGCTGGTGGGAATACAGACTGGTGCAGCCACTGTGGAAAAACAGTTTGGAGTTTAAAAATGGCACTCCCATTTGACCCACTTATCCCACTTCCAGGAATATATCCTAAGAAATGAGAAACACCAATCAGAAAGAATATATGCACCCCTATGTTCATAGCAGCACAATTTACAATAGCTAAGATTTGGAAACAGCCCAATAAACATAGTCTTAATAGATTTGTACATATGAAAAAAAAAAGCCACTTTGCTTACAACACACTTTCTCAGGCTTGCCTATCCCAACCTCGAGCTAACAAGGTGAGGATTGCAGGGTGGCAGACTGGAGCTGGAAGGGCACAGTAGGGGAAGTCAGAGGCCTGGATTCCACTATGGATAGTTCCTCCATAAATTTGGCAACTTTGTGCAGCACATGACCTGTACCTTGATATGCGGATGATCTTGGAAAACTCTCTTCACTTCTCTGAACTTCAGTGTCTATATATGCAACATGGTTAAAACAGAGTTGGCACAAAAAATAGAAAGGAGCCCTAACTGGTTTGGCTCAGTGGATAGAGCATCGGCCTGTGGACTGAAAGGTCCCAGGTTCGATTCCGGTCAAGGGCATGTACCTTGGTTGTGGGCATATCCCCAGTGGGAGATGTGCAGGAGGCAGCTGATCGATGTTTCTCTCTCATCGATGTGTCTAACTCTCTATCCCTCTCCCTTCCTTTCTGTAAAAAATCAATAAAATATATTTTAAAAAATTATTTCATTAAAAAAAACATAGAAAGGAATTTAATTAACAACATAGAGCTCACAATGTGACAGACATTGTCTTAGACCAGCGGTTCTCAACCTGTGGGTTGCGACCCCTTTGGCAGTCAAACAACCCTTTCACAGGGGTCGCCTAAATACATCCTGCATATCAGATATTTACATTACGATTCATAACAGTAGCAACATTACAGTTATGAAGTAGCAACAAAAATAATTTTATGGTTGGGTTACAACATGAGGAACTGTATTTAAAGGGCCAGAAGGTTGAGAACCACTGTTAGATGTTTTTCAAATATTAATTCATTTAATTTTCATCACAGTCTTTTGAGGTAGATATTGTTGTTATTATCATGTTACAGAAGAGGAAACTAAGTAAGACACAGAGAGTTAAGTAACTTGCTCCAGGTCACATAGTTGGTGAGCAGTAGAACTGGAATTTGAACCCAGCTAACGTAGCTATAGAATCTTTACTCATAACCACTATGCTATGATGAGTAACAGGATGTTTTCACAATCTGATTTATAGATCACTAATAGGCTTGGATTCCACATCCAGTGCTCTTTCCCTTACTTGGCTTCACCTCTCACATACTCTGTATGCTCACTGAAGATCCTCTACAGAAAGTTAGACCTGGAAGAACCTGAAAATCTTCGAGGCTTCATTCAAACCAGAGTTAGTACTCCAGATATTTGATGTTCCTATGAAGTCTTATACTAGACTGGCTTCTGAGATCCACAATGTTGATCTTACTCAGAGCCATATATTTATTTATCATGACACTTTGATCAAGAGCTACTTCAGCAGCTGGAACTTGGGCTGGAATTCATGGAGATAACATCTAGCTGGGGCCAGTCTTCTTTCAAGAGACCAGTGCAAGTCCCCTATCAGAGAGAAGCTCCAGGGCTCCTGCAGTCCCAAGACAGGAGCCTTTTCCTCTGTAGAATATGAGCCCACTGTTACAAGTGTCCCTGGTTTTTGTACAATAAATGTCTGTCTTGGGAGATTAATAGACTTCATTTCCTTTTCCCTCAGTTTATTTGGTTTACAGGTAGTTTTAATAGTAAGAAAATGAGTTGGAAACACCTTCTTGAAAGTAATGCAGAGCCTTATCTGTCCTCTGTAAGACATTTTCCAGAGCCTCTCTCCTTCTCAACCTCCCCTTCAGAGAGCATGACTATAAAAAGCAGAGTGCCTTCTGTAAGAATCTGCAGCCTGGCAGATAATTCTCTTGAGATACACACCAAGTAACTAGCCCAGAGTGCACTCCTACCCCTCAAGCTTTAGAATATATTTCACAGCCTTCTCTGGATTCTCATATCTAAATACATTCAGGAAATATAACTACTATAAAACTACAATGACATAGTTAAACAAAAATGCCTGGTGGTTTTATTCATTTTTTATCCTTCATCTCTGGGAAGGAGAAACATGGTGCAGACATTTTAACGAGGGAGACCCACCTTAAGAGCAGAAAATGCTTACATTTTGGTCCACCTTTTCAGGACACGTGATTTTAATCCACAATGTTTTTATCACTAAGGCCATCTTTCTAAGATCACCATGGCAAGGAGAGGTAAGCGAGCAACATAAAAAATAACTCCTATGTCAGGCTTTGTTTCAAGTCTAAAAGGAATTGACTCATGATCAGAAATTTCTCTTTGTGATGAAGGGCAGGACAAATACTAGGAAAGAAACAAATGGTTGCTAACAAGACAGCTGTAAGAAGATGGCCAATAGTTGGTTAAATTTGGAAGTTAGTCTCTATAGATAAATAGCCCTATCAAATGTTCTTGAAGAAACATCAGTGCAGGTTCCTTGATGGCATTCAATCAAGAAAATAATGGATGGGGAAAATCAATATTCATTGAGTTTATACAGAGCTGAGGAAATAATGCTAGATGATTTCCTGTATGCTACTCCATTTAAGTTGCAGAATATTCCTGCACAGGAGGTATTATCACCATTCACTGGGCAGATAAGGAAACCAAGATTCAGAGAAGAAGAAACTAACTGAGGGCCACCTCGGCTTTCCTTGGATCTGAGGTCCTGTAGCACATAATGCCTATTCATCTAACACCTTTACTTAATGAGCAAGAAAATGCTTATCAAGGTCCCTTGTACTCTGATGCAGTGAATATTGTTGGTAGGTATTCTTTGAGCTTCAGCTATTCAGTTACAGTCTTCATTATTTTAATATTTTCCAGAAGTCACAGAATTGATCCTTATCCATTTCCGTTACTCAGGAATCTTTGGATTGCAAGAGACAGAAACCAAATTCAATCTATTCTAAGCCTTCCCCCAAAAAACCCACACTTTAGATTTTAAAAACTCAAGACTAGAAAGGACAAGAATCCTCAGAAACAACAGGAAGTAGGGGTTCAAATACCATCAGCTAGCTCACCTATGAACATATGCACATTCACTTATGAATTCTCTCTCTCTCATATATATATTTATATTAGAGGCCCAGTGCACGAAATTCATGCACTCAGGGGGAGTACCTCAGCCCGGCCTGCACCCTCTCGCAGTTCGGGAGCAGGCCTAAGCCAGCAGTCAGACATCCTTAGCACTGCTGCAGAGAAGGGGGAGAGTCTCCCACCACTGCCGCTGCGCTCACCAGCCATGAGCCCGGCTTCTGGTTGAGCGGTGCTCCCCCTGTGGGAGCACACTGACCACCAGAGGGCAGCTCCTGCGTTGAGTGTCTGCCCCCTGGTGGTCAGTGTGCATCATAGCGACCGGTCATTCTGCCGTTCAGTCTATTTGCATACTAGCCTTTTATTATATAGGATGTGTGTGTGTGTGTGTGTGTGTGTGTGTGTGTGTGTGCGCACGCATGTATGCACGCACGAACCTTACAAAGCACAGCTTCAGGTCTTACTCTCTTAAGGTTAAGTTCAAAACTCCTACAGAAGGGAGTTCATTCAGCTTCAGATAATGTCTACACCTCTGAACCAAACAATGGTGGCTAAAGGGCATGAGACAAGTAATCCTATTAAAGACTATATACCAGTTTAGAGATTAGTAATCCCTTAAAATTGTCCACTCTATTTCAATTAGCTACAGTGGGAAACAGTCAAGTTGTATTAAATATGTCTGGCCATGAACTGTACCTTAAGCTGGGGCCGAAGGTGAGCCAGGTACTATAGGAGACATATCTAAAGCCTACTCAGAATCTAGATATGTTTATAGAAGCCCTTAAATGTAGTATTCAAGCCCTTAATGCCATAGGTAAGGGTCACAATCCTGAAAAATTGTGTAATAGAGAATCGTCGTACACTCTTCACCTTGAGCCTCTCTTCTCAAGCAAACTTATTCAAGTTCAGGCTGGCTGATAATCCTGCCACAACCATCCAAGGATCATAAGGGAAAAACATTCTTAGAGGAAGAACTTGTGATGAAAGATTAGCATGAGTCCTATTCATCAGCCATCTTATTTAATTTCAGTTCATTTTTCCATATCCATAGAGATAATACAGAATGGGCAAAAATAGGTTTACAGTTATGAGTACATGAGTTTTTCTTGTATTATTATTTATTAATTGTTATATTGTTTTCCATACAAACAACTGTAAACCTACTTTTGACCCACCATGTCTATTGCCTACTACATTTGGCCTCCATTTCTTTTCCTGTGACTAGAAACAGAATTAATGTCCGTATTTGTTTTACCAGCAATGAAGCTCAAAGATCAATTTAATTTTCATTGTTATCTCATCTCAGACTCCTAGAATTTTTTTTCCTTCCCTCATTATCAGAGATTGCAAACCAGTGGCCTGCTGACCAACTTTGGTCTGCAGGCCTGCCTTATATAGCATATAGTGTTTTTAAAAATCTGGATTACATGTCAACACTTAAAATTTAGAAGATTTATACATTAATATGCAATTTTTTATCTTCTCATGTAAATCATGGAGACCACACCTGGTCTGCAGTCCCTCCTGGCAACAATCAGCCAGAGCTGAGTATGGCTGCCCCTTCCATGGGGCATTTGCTCTTCAGGTCACCATCTATTTTCTTAAACCCAAGTTCACTTACTACCTTCACTCATTATTTGTCTGGGCTCATAGGCCTTTGAGATCTCTGCTTTCAGTGGTTTTTTTTTACTTCTACTGTTAGTACCAAGACTGAATATATATATATATATATATCCCAGTTAGGTATAAGTTATAAAACATTATTTTTTTAAAAAGAGATCAACATAAAACCTTTAATAGCATTATAATATATTTGGGATAAAGTCCATACTATTGACATAACATTCCAGTCTCTTCTTGATCTAACTCCAAACTGTGTATTCAGACCATGGCCCACTATGCTCTACCATGGGTGCTCTGCAACAGCCATACCCAGCCACTCTTCATTTCATAGACATACCATTGTGATTTTCTCCCTTTATCACAACACATGGTCCCTCTGCCTAGAATGTCCTTTGCCTGGCCAGCCAATTCCTATGACCCCTATACAGCCCAGATGCAATATTATTTCCTCTTTAAGACTTTCCAATCATATGCCTTCCCAGGGCCACCTGCTAACCCATGCAGTGCCTTAGTGACAATTAGAAAAATATGACCCTTCCTCAAGACACATTCTTCCATCTGCTAGAAAAGTATCTTAATAAATATACACATTTTGATGCCTACAGTGTGGATGATTTTTACTAAGATTTGGCACCCCCACGCAGTACATGACCTGAACAGCTGTACTTAGCAGCCTTCCTCCTTTAAGGGAAGAATTAATAACTCTTCTGTGTTCTCACAGTAATGCTTCATACTTCTATCATGGAGTAGGAAACATTATAGTATAATGGACTGCCCATGTCTGTCATCCCTATAGATAGGTCATAAGTTCTCAGAGGACAGGAACCACATCTTGATGATTTTCATATTCCCAGAACAAATGGAAGGCAGTTCACAATGAGCATTGAATCAGTTTGTCAATTATTGAATTGTGAACATCTGGAAGCTGGATAAAGTAGATGAAAAATAGCAAAATCAGACTGTCCAAAGGTGTTACTAGAGGGGCTAGAGGGTTCAGCTCACAGGCAAAGGGGCCCAGAGAACCCCTTAAAAGCAACTGGTTTTGAATTGTTGGGAACAATATTAGACTTGGAGTTCTACAATGACATTAAAAGAAAAATCCAGAAGATGGAACTAAAATATGTTGTGTTATTCCATTATCAAAATGGATTTTTCTTTATATTTTTCTGACTCTTAACACAATAAAATAGCTTCAGCCTGAGAGCCATCTTACTTAAATAAAAACATGATTTAACAAAATGATATTTTATAATCTTTAAACCAAGCAAATATTTGGCATAAAATGGAAAGGAGGAAAAGGAGAGGAAAGGAAGAGAAGACAAAAGAGGGCTGCTTCTGGGGATACACATGGGCCCATTTAAAGTTGTGCAAAGGATGAATGAGGAGAAAGAGGACAAGAAGATATAAAGCAAGAGACCAAGAAAAACACAGGAGGCAGTACATTCAAGGCAGTAAGCTTTGCTCAACAGAGATGACAGTAGGCCCAGGCAGAGTTCTGTGAGCAGACAACACTGCTGACCACAGAGTTCTTGCCCCACCATCATGCAATGAGTAAGTACTCTGTATAGTAACTCAGTGTGAGTTCTCAACAATCCTATGCCTGCATCAGAAGAGAATATGAAAGGGTCTCAACAGACTTTGATAATTAAGAGTATTCCATTTCCTCTAAACAATGTTGTGGTATCTTTAAAGGAGGAATTCTACAACCTGCCTCAATCTTATTAGTTCCATGAAGTCTCTGAGTTGACAACTAATAATAACAATGAACAGTGTCTTGCTGCCCATCACAGTGACTGACACTCTTATCTCTAAAAAGAGAAAAACGTGCTAATGTGGCAGGCTTCATAATCCCCACAGCTTTCAGCTCAGTGTCTGATGTGACAGGGCAGATCCCTTCTCGGGACAACTCAGCAAGTGGGGGTGGGGGTGGTGACAGCTTTCTGGAGCCAGGCCACAGAAACCAGCTGCCAACAGGGCACAAGTTCATAGTCTAGAAGCTCAGTTGCCAGCTCCTTTCATTCAGTGATTCCATTGTCTTCTTCCACAGTGCTCCTCTCACTAACTCAGCACAATTCTGCCCAAACTTACTGAGCATTTTCCATGTGCAAGTCCCTGGGGACACTGGAGATTAACAGGCCAGGTGCATCAAAGGGTCTCGACTACTAAGCTGTGCTGTGGTTAATCAGAGCACAGAAAAACATTCTTGTTGAGCATCATTGAGCTATACAGCCCTAATCCTGGCAGGGTCCTTTACTATTCTCTCCTTTTAAGATATTGCCTGCTGTGGCCTGGCTGGTGTGGTTCAGTGGTTGAGTGTCAACCTATGAATCAGGAGGTCATGGTTCAATTTTCGGTCAGGAAACATGCCCGGGTTGCAGGCTCAATCCCCAGTAGGGGGCGTGCAGGAGGCAGCCTATGAATGATTCTCTCTCATCATTGATGTTTCTATCTCTCTCTCCCTCTCCCTTTCTCTCTCTGAAATCAATAAAAATATTTGAAAAAGGATATTACCCATTTTGTTTGTGGCCATTTGCTCAAGTCACATGGGGGACTGTAACCATGGCAGTAGCACAATTGGGGTAAGAGCAGAGTTAAGGTATAAAAGGCAGCTGCCTGGTGCCAGGGGCTCTGCATTCTAGCTTAGTCCTACCATGGACTTGCTATGCAACTTTAAGCAATTCCCTTCCTCTCTTTGGGAAAACTGAGGTGCCTATCTGCCAAGAGAAGAAATTGGACTGAAAGGTATTTGTTCCTCACTGCATTCCAAGCCCCCAGAAGAGTACCTGGCCATGTACAAGATGCCTAAAAATGTTTATTGCCCAAATGATCTGCTATGTATCCTTACACTGCTGATGTTCCAGAACTCTATGGAATTACCCTCTTTGGTACTGTGAATTTGATTTCATAGCTAGGCCATCTAATGACAGAATCTTCACTTAAATGGGAGTTTTTTTGTTTTTGTTTTTATTAAATCAGGTGGCAATTGTTTGAGTTTCTCTTTTACTTTTTAAATCACTCTGTAGCTCACAGTTGCTTCCTCCAGTCACCTAGGAGACAAAAGTTTTTATCAGTCATTTTCCCTTCCCTGGTGGTACATGCCAATGTATACAGGAACTGTTGAGGTCTGTAAACATAAGGAAAGCATTAGAAAAGAAAACCTGAGTCCTATAATCCCCAGCCCAGCCAACATATCACACAGCCTCACAGCCAATTCATACAAGGAAAGAAGGGAACAGACAGAAGTATATTTACACTGTCAATCAAAAACTGTGGGTTTAAAATTAGTAAAGGGGAAGGGGGCGGAAGAAAATGGCGGAGGTATAGATGGATGTGTCCCATGCCTTGTCCCGGAGCAGATAGGGTGAGCAGCTGAAACGGGTAACATACAGCCCGAATAAGCAGAAGATATTCAGCTGGGAGACAGTTTGCAGCCGGGAAAGGCAGAGGACTCCCAGAGAAAGGGGATGGTTGGAGACTGCGGCTGAAATCTCTCCTGGAGCGCCGGCTCAGCCGCAGAGACCGCGCCATCTTGAGTGGCTGTTATTGGAAGCACATACATCCAAAGACCCAGCATCCACGGCATCCAGAGATCGGCTACTAACCCGGAAACACCGGATCTCAAGCAGCGCGACTACGTGGACTCAGAGGAGCCCTGCTCCTCCTCACAGAAAGGTCAGATTTCACCTAGATAAAGGTGTGGTTTGCAATTCAGGTTGGAGAGAGGAACGTGAGCGGGGAAATCTGCGCCCCACAAAGTCCACGGGCCGTTGGGGCCAGCATGATCCTCGAGTGTGGAAGGGGTCACGCAGGGCTGCTGGCAGAAAGGAACGCTAAAAATAAGCCCATAGCTGGACTAGATGCAAAAAGGAAGCCTCGGATTTTGCCAGTGTGCTGGCTGCTGAGTGCCAGGGGAGAGAGGACGCTCGGAAGAGACTGCTCACAGAGCTGGAAGGTGGAGGGTTGCGAATACGAGCAACTTCTCAGGCTCTTGTTTTTTCTCTTCCCCTTAAATCTTTGCGTTTGATTATTAAACCCAATACATAGGATTGCCCAATTGGGGTCACTCACAGAGACTGCAGGGAAAAGTTGTTTTTGTGGAAACTGGGAAACAGAGTGGGGAGTAACGATTAAAGAACCAGCTCTGGGCAGTCGACTCTCCCAAACCAGTGTTAAGTGCAATAGGGAAAATAAATCCTAACTACTGGCTAGAGAGAACTTATAGCCTCAGAGATCAATCCAGAAACACTGCCACCCAGGGGCTGAACCACGAACTGACTCTTCTGTAAACACAAATAAAGGTAATCTGGGAAACAAATACTGCCTGCTTTAAAATCAGGACTGTGGTTTACAACACAAAGGAACAGTTTATCGCAGGGAAATTCAATACTCTCCTGAATACCTGGCGGGACTAAGGCGTGCCAGACAGAAGAGTAGAGGAACTGAAGGACCTTTACTACTGCACATTTTTATTTTTTTATTCTTTTTTCACCTTTTAATTAAGAAACAAATTTTTTTTCATCACCTGATTTTACCTTTTTAATTACTACATTTTTATTTTTAACCAGTATTATTACTATTACCATTTTACCATTTTTTAAAGTGTCATTTTATTTTCTCTTTACAGTGGGGCCTTGACTTATGAGTGTCCCAACTAACGAGTTTTTCGAGATAAGAGCCGTCTCTTGGCCGATTTTTTGCTTTGAGTTGCGAGCTAAAATTCGGGTTACGAGCCAGCTTTAGATACCCCACTGCTAGTTGGCGCAGCGAACGTCACAGTGAATGCCACAACATCAGCCCAGCAACACGTGTCTCATTCGTTCACTGTTGATTTGACATACAAGTAATCTGAGTTACAAGCTCCGTCACGGAATGAATTAAACTCGTAAGTCAAGGCCCACTGTATTTTATTTTGGGATTAGTGTTCTACATCCTATTTTCATCATTCCTTTAGCATCATTTTTCTCTGCCTCAACTTTACCTTTATGCCAAAACTCTCTTCCTCACTTTTTCCCCTTTTGTTGTCCTGTTTCTCTTACCCTATTCCTGCTTTAGATTTTCCCTATTCCTTTTTTTTACCCCCTGTCAAAATTTCACCCTACTTATACATCTAATTTCCAATCACCTGCTCTAAATCCATATACACCTCTCTCTTATCTTTCTTCGCTATCCAAATCTTTTTTTCTCTCTGTCATTTTGTTGTTTGCTTGATTGTTGAATATATTGGGGTTTTTTATGTTTGTTTGTGAGATTGTTTTGCTTTTTCTTTTTATTTTTCTATTTTTTTTCTGGTTATTTTTGTGCTTCTATTTTCCCTCGCCTCGCTTGATATTAGTGGTTGTTTGTAGTTTGCATTCATCTCCAGTGATCTGTTGCTGGAATTTGTTGGGATTAGTGGCAGTTCTATTGGAGTTTCCTCCCCATATAAATAGTCTCTTCCCCTCTTCTATTTCATTCTCTCTCTTTTCTCTTTTACTTTTTTCCCCTTTTCCCAATTTCATTTTTGCACTCCTTTTTTTTTCTTTTTCTCTTTTATCTTTTTCTCTTCTTTCTTCTTTATCCCCTAATTCTCTTTGCTCGGGTGGTCACCTTTATTTGGGGTTATTAATATCGTGAATACATTTGTGTTCAGTGCCTTGTATGTTGTGCCTTGTTATGTTGTATTTTGTGCCTTTAAATCAATGCAGCAGAGAGAGAACTAAATAATCAAACACCTGGAGAAGAGAGATCATGGGGAGACAAAGAACCAGCCTGCATATAAAAGAAAAACAGGCATCACCAGAAAAGGAAGTAAACAAAATGGAGGCAATGGAAGCAAGCAACCTGTAACAGAAAGAATTCAGAGATATGGTCATAAGGTGGATGAAAAGAATGGAAGACAAATTCAACAATATGTGTAAGAACCAAGAGGAAATGAAGAAAAACCAAGAAGAAATGAAAAAGGACATCACTGCTATAAAGAACTCAATAGAAAGCATCAACGGTAGACTAGAAGAAGCAGAGGACCGCATCAGTGAGCAGAAGACAAGGTAGGAAAAAATACCCAAGCAGAGCAGCTTCTAGAAAAAAAAAATTAAAAAGCAGGAGGAGAGCCTAAGAGAACTCTGGGACAACACGAAACAAAACAACATCCGCATAATAGGGGTGCCAGAAGGAGAGGAAACTGAGCAAGGAATAGAAAACCTGTTTGAAAAAATGACAGAAAACATCCCTGATATAGGGAAGAAAAAACTCACACAAATCCAAGAAGCTCACAGAGTCCCAAACAAAATGAACCCCAAAAGACTGATGCCAAGGCACATTATAATTAAATTGGCAAACACCAATGACAAAGCAAGAATATTAAAAGCAACCAGAGAGAGACAGAAAGTTACCTGCAAAGGATCCCCCATCAGACTAGCGACTGATTTCTCAACAGAAACACATCAGGCAAGAAGGGAATGGAATGAAATATACAAACTCATGCAAAGGAAGGGTCTGAATCCAAGAATACTGTACCCAGCAAGGCTATCAATCAAAATTGAGAGTGAAATCAGGAGCTTCACAGACAAAAAAGGACTACGGGAGTTTATTACCACCAAACCAGCAATTCAAGAAATGTTATAGGGTCTGCTGTAAAAAGAAAAAATAGGAAACAAACAAGGAACACAAGGGTAAAGAATAAAAATGGCGACAAACAAGTATCTATCAATAATAACTTTAAATGTAAATGGATTAAATTCCCCAATCAAAAGACATAGGGTAACTGAGTGGATAAGAAAACATGACCCATATATCTGCTGTCTACAGGAAACCCACCTCTGAAAAAAAGACGCACACAAACTGATGGTGAAGGGATGGGAAAAGGTTTTTCAGGCAAATGGAAACGGAAAAATATCCAGGGTAGCAATACTTATATCTGACAAATTAGATCTCAAAGTGAAGGACATAAAAAGAGATAAGGAAGGCCACTTCATAATACTAAAGGGAGCAATCCAACAAGAAGAAATAACTCTAGCAAACATATACGCACCCAATATAGGAGCACCCAAATACATAAGAAATCTTCTGGAGGAGATCAAGGGATAGATTGATAGCAATACAATCATAGTAGGGGACTTTAACACCCCATTATCACCATTGGAAAAATCCTCTAAACAAAAAATCAGCAAAGAAACATCAATCCTAAATGACTTACTAGATCAGATGCAATTAATTAAGCTCTCCAGAACATTTCACCCCAAAGCCACAGAATATACATTCTTCTCAAGTGCACATGGGTCATTTTCAAAGATAGACCATATATTGGGTCACAGGCAAAGTCTCTTCAAATTCTAGAAGATTGAAATCATACCAAGCATCTTCTCAGATCACAATGGCATAAAACTGGAAATCAACTACAATAAAAACAATGCAAAAAAATCAAACACATGGAGACTAAATAGCACGCTATTAAACAATGACTGGGTTACCAGAGAGATCAAAGAAGAAATAAAAAATATCATGGCAACAAACGACAATGAAAACACAACAATCTAAAACCTATGGGACACAGCGAAAGCAGTCTTGAGAGGGAAGTTCATAGCACTACAAGCCTACTGCAAGAAACAAGAAACAATGAGAATAAATTACCTAACCCTACAACTCATAGAGTTAGAAAGAGAGCAACAAGAAAAGCCCAGTGTAAGCAGAAGGAAGGAAATAATAAAGATCAGAGCGGAGATAAATGACATAGAGACCAAAAAAAACAATACAAAAGATCAACAAAACCAAGAGCTGGTTCTTTGAAAGGATAAACAAGTCTGATGAACCTCTAGCCAGGCTCACCAAGAAACAAAGAGAGAGGACCCAAATAAACAAAATCAGAAATGAAAGAGGAGAAATAACAACAGACCCTACAAAAATACAAAGGATTGTTAGAAAATACTATGAACAACTCTACTCCAACAAACTAGACAACCTGGAGGAAATGGACATATTCCTAGAAAAATACAACCTTCCAAAACTTAATCAGGAAGAATCTAAAAATCTCAATAGGCCAATAACTATGGAAGAAATTGAAGCAGTCATCAAAAAGCTTCCGGCAAACAAAGCCCGGGGCCAGACAGCTTCACAGGGGAGTTTTACCAAACATTCAAGGAAGAACTAAAACCTATCCTCCTCAGACTATTCCAAAAAATTCAAGAGGAAGGAACACTTCCAAGCTCATTCTATGAAACCAGCATCACCCTAATACCAAAACCAGATAAAGACAACACAATAAAAGAGAATTACAGGCCAATGTCCCTCATGAACATAGATGCCAAAATCCTCAACAAAATCCTAGCAAATTGGATCCAGCAGTATATCAGAAAGATCATACACCATGACCAAGTAGGATTTATCCCAGAGATGCAAGGATGGTACAATATCCGCCAATCAATAAACGTAATACATCACATAAACAAATTGAGAGATAAAAACCACATAGTCATATCAATTGATGCAGAAAAAGCATTTGACAAAATCCAACACCCTTTCTTGATAAAAACTCTCAGCGAGGTAGGAATAGAAGGATCATACCTCAACATAATAAAAGCCATATATGACAAGCCCACAGCCAACATCATAATCCATGGGCAAAAACTAAAACCATTCCCCCTAAGAACAGGAACAAGACAGGGATGCCCCCTCTCACCACTACTGTTCAACATAGTACTGGAAGTACTAGCCGTTGCGATCAGACAAGAAGAAGAAATAAAAGGCATCCAAATTGGAAAAGAAGAAGTAAAACTGTCCTTATTTGCAGATGACATGATACTGTACATAGAGAACCCTAAAGACTCTACCAAAAAATTATTAGACTTAATAAATGAATTCGGCAATGTAGCAGGATACAAAAGTAATACCAAGAAATCTATGGCATTTCTTTACACCAATAGTGAACTTACAGAAAGTGAGACTAAAAAAGAAATCCCATTTACCATCGCACCAAAAAAATTAAGATACCTAGGAATAAACTTATCTAAGGAGGTAAAAGACTTATATGTGAAAAACTATAGGACACTGAAATAGAGGAAGACATAAACGGAAGAACATACCGTGTTCATGGATTGGTAGAATCAACATCATCAAAATGTCCATACTACCCAAAGCAATCTATAGATTCATTGCAATCCCCATTAAATTACCAACGGCATATTCCACATATCTAGAAAGAACGTTCCAAAAAATCATCTGGAATAAAAAAAAGACCTCGAATAGCTGCAGCGATCCTGAGAAAGAAGAACAAAGTAGGTGGGATCTCAAAACCAGATATCAAACTGTATTATAAAGCCACTGTTCTTAAAACAGCTTGGTACTGGCACAAGAACAGACATATAGAAATGGCGGAGGCTTAGACGGACGTGTTGGTGCTTTGTCCCGGACCAGATGGGGGCGAGCAGCTGAAACGGGTAACAATCAGCCCGATCAAGCTGGGGAGGTTCAGCTGAGAGACAGTCTGCAACCAGGAAAGACAGAAAACTCCTAAAAAATGCGGATGGTTGGAGATTGAGGCTGAAACCTCCCTCTGGGCGCCAGCGCAGCGGCGGGACCGCGCCATCTCAGGCAGCGTTCATCGGCATCCAGAGATCGGCTACTAGCCCGGCGGCTACTGACCCGGAGACAGCGATTCGCAAACAGCGCGACTGCAAGAGCCAAGGGGAGACCTGCACCCCTCCACGGAAAGGTTGGACTTGCCTCGAAGGTACGGTTGCCAGAAGGTAACACTATAAATGAGCCCATAGTTGGACTGGATGCAGAGGGGCTGCCTCAGAGTTTCCCTGTCCAAAATCCGTGCCTCTTGCCGGGGGCTTGGGCGCGCGCAGACACTCCGCGCGGTTCTGGAGGGTGGAACCCTGTGAGTTCCAGCAGCTTCCCAGGCTCTTGTTCGCACACTTCCTCTTACTTCTGTGGGTTTGATTGTTGAGCCCAGTACATGTGAGTGCCCAGTTGGGGTCACTAGCAGAGCTTGTAGGGGAAGATTGTTTTTGGGGAGCCTGGGAAACAGAACTGGGAGTGGCGCTGGGGGAACCACCTCTGGGCGGAGCTGGTTCAGGTACAATAGGCAGCTCCTGGTCGGAGAGAACTTATAGCCTCGGAGGTCAACCCAGACACACTGCCACCCAGAGCAGAGCCACGAACTGACTCCTCTGTAAATACAGATAAGGCAATAAGGACTGTGGCTTACAACAAGGAGGAACAGTGTATCAGAGGGAAAGTCAACATTCTCCTGAGTTCCCGGCGTGCCAATAAGAAGAGTAGAAGATCTGAAGCACCTGCATTACTGCACATTTTTATTTTTATTTTTTTAAATTACTTTTTCTCCTTTTAACTAAGAAAACATTTTTTTTCATTTTTCTTTTTTCTCCATCACCCAATTTTGCCCTTTCAGCTACTACATTTTTATTTTTAACTAGTATTATTACCGCTACCATTTTACCATTTTTTAAAGTGTCATTTTATCTTGTCTTTATTTTATTTTGGGACTAATGTTCTCCATTCTATTTTCATCGTTCCTTTAGCAACATTTTTCTCTACCTCAATTTGCCTCTGTGCTAAACAATCTTCCCCACTTTCTCCCTTTTGCTGTCCTGTTTCTCTTACCCTACTCCAGCTTTAGATCTTCCCTATTCTTTTTATCCTCTGTCAAAATTTAACCCTGCTTAAATATCCTATGTCCAATCCCCTGTTCTAAATCCTTATACACCTTTCCCTCATCTTCTTCTCTCTCTTCTTCTTCTTTTCTCTCTGTTTGTCGTTGTTTGCCTGATTGTTTTGTTTTTTGTTTTTTTTGTTTTGTTTTTTTTTTTTTTTTTTTTTTGTTTTTTTTTGAGTGTTTGTGAGGTTAGACTGCTTATTCTTTTTATTTTCCTGCCCCTCCCTCTACCCACCCCTGGTTATTTCTGCGCTTCTCTGTCCCCTTGCGTCCTTGATATTATTGGTTGTTTGTAGTTTGTATTCATCTCCAGGAATCTGTTGCTGGCGGACCTATAGGAGTAATAGTCTCTCCCCCTTTTACACATCACTTTCTTCTCTTACTTTTCTCTTTCTTTTTTTTTTTTCTCCTCCTCTTTTTCCCCTCCCTTTTCCAATCTCATCTTTGCACTCCTTTTTTTCTTTCTTTCTTTTTTCTCTTCTACCTTTTTCTCTTCTTTCCCCCTTATCTCCCAACTCTCTTAGCTCGGGTGGCCACCTTTATTTGGGGTTAGTAATATCGTAAATACAATAGTGTTCAGTGCCTGGTACGTTGTGCCTTGTTGTGTTGTATTTTGTGCCTCTAAATCAACGCAACAGATTCAAGCAACAGCGGCCTCCTGATCACCACACGCTCTGCCTGGGGAACAGTTGCTGCGTCTGAAACCTCCCTCCACCAGCCAGAAGAGCCACCACAACTGTGAACAGCACCCATCAGAGGCCCTGCTATCAACAGAGGAGCCGCTGCTACCACAACCGCCCAAGGAGCAACCACAGACCGACGAGCCACTGCTGCCACCCAGGGTCCAGCCACTGAACGATTCAACCACTGAACGATTCAACAACTAGTAATGTCAGTGAGATCAAACATGGGTAGACAAAGAAACCCCCAAAGAAAGAAAAAGGAGGACTCGCCAGAAAAGCAGCTAAGTGAGACAGAGATATGCAACATGACGGAAAAAGAATTCAGAATAGAGTACATGCGCCGGATGTTCAAGAAGCAAGAAGAAACAGATGAAAAACTCACTACGTATGCAAGAAGCTAGAAGAACAGGTGAAAAAATCAACAACTTAAGTAAGTCCCAAGAAGAAATGAAGAGCGACATAGCTGCATAAAAAACACCATTGAAAGTATCAACAGTAGACTGGGAGAAGCGGAGGACCGAATCAGTGAATTAGAAGACAAGGAAGCAAAACACACTCAAACTGTACTGCAAATGGAGAAAAAAATTAAAGGCAGGAGAGAGCCTAAGGGAACTTTGGGACAACATGAAACGAAGCAACATACGAATAATAGGGGTGCCAGAACAACAGAAGATGAACATGGATTAGAAAACCTATTCGAAGAAATAATATCAGAAACTTCCCTGAGGTGGGGAAGAAAAAAGTCACACAAGCCCAGAGAGTCCCAAACAAGGTGAACCCGAAAAGACCCACACCAAGACACATCATAATTACCATGGCAAATGTTCAGGATAAAGAGAGCATCTTACAGGCTGCAAGAGAGAGGCGGAAAGTAACATACAAGGGATCTCCCATTAGATTATCAAATGATTTCTCAACAGAAACACATCAGGCCAGAAAGAATGGACGGAAATCTACAAAGTGATGCAAAGCAAAGGACTGAATCCAAGAATACTCTATCCAGCAAGGCTATCATTCAAAATTGAAGGGGAATAAGAAGCTTCACAGACAAAAAAGGGCTAAGGGAGTTTATCACCACCAAGCCAGCCATGCAGAAATGCTAAAGGGACTGTTGTAAAAGAAGAAATATCAAGCTCAGAAAGAAAACAGCCACACACAAAAAAAGAAATGGCTACAAACAAGTACCTTTCAATAATAACTTTAAATGTAAATGGACTAAATGCTCCAACCAAAAGACATCGAGTGGCTGAATGGATAAAAAAACATGACCCATACATCTGCTGTCTACAGAGACCCACCTCATTGGAAAGGACTCACACAGACTGAAAGTGAAGGGATGGAAAAATATCTTTCACGCAAATGGAAAGGAAAAGAAAGCTGGGGTAGCAATACTTATATCTGACAAAATACATCTCAAAGTGAAGGCCATAACCAGAGATAAGGAAGGCCACTTCATAATACTAAAGGGATCAATACAACAAGAAGATATAACCCTGGTAAACATATATGCACCCAATGCAGGAGCACCCACATACATAAGAAAACTTCTGGAAGATATCAGGGGAGATATCGACAATAACACAATCATAGTAGGGGACTTTAATACACCACTGACATCACTGGATAAATCCGCTAGACAAAAACTCAGCAAAGAAACAGCAATCCTAAATGACTCACTAGATCAGATGGACTTAATTGACATCTTCAGAACACTTCACCCCACAGCTGCGGAATATACATTCCTCTCAGGTGCTCATGGGACATATTCAAAAATAGACCACATATTGGGTCACAAGCAAAGTCTCCACAAATTCAAGAAGATTGAGATCATAAAAAGCATCTTCTCAGACCATGATGGCATAATGTTAGAAATAAACTACAATAAAAACAACCCAAAATACTCAAACACTTGGAAGCTGAATAGCATGTTATTAAATATTGATTGGGTTACCGATGACATCAAAGAAGAAATTAAAAACATCCTGGACACTAATGACAATGAAAACACAACAATCCAAAACCTCTGGGACACAATGAAAGCAGTCCTGAGAGGAAAGTTTATAGCTCTACAGGCCTATCTCAAAAAACAAGAAAAAATGGTAGTTAATCATCTAACTCTACAACTCAAAGAATTAGAAAGAGAGCAACAAGAAAACCCCAGAGTGAGCAGAAGGAAGGAGATAATAAAGATTAGAGCAGAAATCAATGACATAGAGACCAAAAAAACAATACAGAAAATCAATGAAACCAAGAGCTGGTTCTTTGAAAGGATAAACAAGATTGACAAACCACTCGCCAGGCTCACCAAGAAGCAAAGAGAAAGGAACCAAATAAACCAAATCAGAAATGATAGAGGCGAAATAACAACAGACCCCACAGAAATACAAATGATTGTTAAACAATACTACCGGCAACTCTACTCCAACAAACTAGACAACCTGGAGGAAATGGACAAATTCCTAGAAAAATACAACATTCCAAAACTCAATCAGGAAGAATCTAAAAACCTCAATAGGCCAATAACTATGGAAGAAATTGAAGCAGTCATCAGAAAGCTTCCAGCAAACAAAAGTCCAGGGCCAGACGGCTTCACAGGGGAGTTCTACCAAACATTCAAGGAAGAACTAAAACCTACCCTCCTCAGACTACTACAAAAAATTCAAGAGGAAGGAACACTTCCAAGCTCATTCTATGAAGCCAGCATCACCCTAATACCAAAACCAGGTAAAGACATCACAATGAAAGAGAATTACAGGCCAATATCCCTCATGAACATAGATGCCAAAATCCTCAACAAAATCTTAGCAAATCGGATCCAGCAGTACATCAGAAGGATCATACACCATGACCAAGTAGGATTTATCCCAGAGATGCAAGGATGGTACAACATCCGTAAATCAATAAATGTGATACATCACATAAACAAATTGAAAGAAAAAAACCACATGGTCATATCAATTGATGCAGAAAAAGCATTCGACAAAATCCAACACCCATTTTTGATAAAAACTCTCAGAAAGGTGGGAATAGAAGGATCATACCTCAACATAATAAAAGCCATATATGACAAGCCCACAGCCAACATCATACTCAATGGTCAAAAACTAACACCATTCCCCTAAGAACAGGAACAAGACAGGGATGCCCACTCTCACCACTCCTGTTCAACATAGTACTGGAAGTATTAGCCATTGCAATTAGGCAAGAAGAAGAAATAAAAGGCATCCAAATTGGAAAAGAGGAAGTAAAACTGTCCTTATTTGCAGATGACATGATATTATACATACAAAACCCTAGAGACTCCATCAAAAAGCTACTAGACTTAATACATGAATTTGGCAATGTAGCAGGATACAAAATTAACCCCAAGAAATCTGAGGCATTTCTATACACCAATAGTGAACTTTCAGAAAGAGAGATTAGAAAAACAATCCCATTTACCATCGCACCAAAAAAATTAAGATACCTAGGAATAAACTTAACTAAAGAGGTTAAAGACCTCTACTCAGAAACTACAGGACGCTGAAAAAAGAGATAGAGGAAGACATAAACAGATGGAAGAACATCCATGTTCTTGGATTGGTAGAATCAACATCATTAAAATGTCCATACTACCAAAGCAATCTATAAATTCAACGCACTTCCCATTAAAATACCAATGGCCTTCTTCAAAGATCTAGAACGAACTCTCCAAAAATTCATCTGGAATAAAAAAAGACCCGAATAGCTGCAGCGATCCTGAGAAAGAACAAAGTAGGTGGGATCTCAATGCCAGATATCAAACTGTATTACAAAGCCACTGTTCTCAAACTGCCTGGTACTGGCACAAGAACAGACATATAGACCAGTGGAATAGAATAGAGTCCAGAAATTAGCCCGAACCAATATGCTCAATTAATTTTGACAAAGGAGGCATGAACATACAATGGAGCCAAGATAGTCTCTTCAATAAATGGTGTTGGGAAAATTGGACAGATATATGCAAGAAAATGAAACTAGACCACCAACTTACACCATACACAAGAATAAACTCAAAATGGATAAAGGACTTAAATGTACGACAGGAAACCATAAAATTCTAGAAGAATACAAAGGCAACAAAATCTCAGACTTATGCCAAAACAATTTCTTCACTGATACAGCTCCTAGGGCAGTTGAAACTAAAGAGAAACTGAACAAATGGGACTACATCAAAATAAAAAGCTTCTCACAGCAAAAGAAACCATCAACAAAACAACAAGAAAACCCACCGCTTGGGAAAACATATTTGCCAACGTCATATCTGATAAGGGCTTAATCTCCAAAATTTATAGGGAACTCATACAACTTAACAAAAAGAAGATAAACAATCCAATCAAAAAATGGGCAAAGGATCTAAATAGACACCTTTCAAAAGAGGACATTCAGAAAGCAAGAGACATATGAAAACATGCTCAAAGTCACTAATCATCCGAGAGATGCAAATCAAAACAACAATGAGGTACCATCTCACACCTGTCAGAATGGCCATCATCAACAAATCAACAAACGACAAGTGCTGGAGAGGATGTGGAGAAAAAGGAACACTTGTGCACTGCTGGTGGGAATGCAGACTGGTGCAGCCACTATGGAAGGCAGTATGGAGGTTCCTCAAAAAATTGGAAATGGAACTCCCATTTGACCCTGTGATCCCACTACTAGGAATATATCCCAAGAAACCAGAAACACCTATCAGAAAGGATATATGTAACCAGATGTTCGTAGCAGCACAATTCACCATAGCTAAGATCTGGAAACAGCCTAAGTGCCCATCAGTAGATGAATGGATTAGAAAACTGTGGTACATCTACACGATGGAATACTATGCTGCTGTTAAAAAGAAGGAACTCCTACCATTTGCAACATCATGGATGGAACTGGAGAGCATTATGCTAAGTGAAACAAGCCAGTCAATGAAGGAAAAATACCACATGATCTCACTCATTCATGGATAATAAAGACCATTACAAACTTTTGAACAATAATAGATACAGAGGCAGAGCTGCCTCAAACTGATTGTCAAACTGCAGTGGGAAGGCCAGAGAGAGTTGGGGGGCAGGAGGGAGGGGAGTAAGAGATCAACCGAAGGACTTGTATGCATGCATATAAGCATAACTAATGGACATAAGACACTGGGGGGTAAGGGAGGGTAGGGGTGTGTCAAGGGCGGGGGGGAAAAAAAGGACACTTATGTAATACCCTTTGTAATACTTTAAGCGAAAAATAAAAAAATATTAAAAAAAAAAAAAGAACAGACATATAGATCAATGGAATAGAATAGAAAACCCAGAAATCCACCCAAATCACTATGCCCAATTAATATTTGACAAAGGAGGCAAGAGCATACAATGAAGTCAAGACAGTCTCTTCAATAAATGGTGTTGGGAAAATTGGACAGATACATGCAAAAAAATGAAACTAGACCACCAACTGACACCATACACAAAAATAAACTCAAAATGGATAAAAGACTTAAACGTAAGACGGGAAACCATAAAAATACTAGAGGAATCCACAGGCAGCGAAATCGCAAACATATGCCGAAGGAATTTCTTCTCTGATAATGTTCCTAGGGCAATGGAAACTAAAGAGAAAATAAACAAATGGGACTACATCAAAATAAAAAGCTTTTGCACAGAAAAGGAAACCTTCAACAAAACAACAAGAAGACCCACTGCATGTGAGAACATATTTGCCAATGATATCACCGATAAGGGTTTAATCTCCAACATTTACAGGGAACTCATGAAACTTAACAATAGGAAGATAGACAATCCAATCAAAAAATGGGCAACGGACCTAGATAGACACTTTTCGAAAGAGGACATACAGAAGGCCGAAAGACATATGAAAACATGCTCAAAGTCACTAATTATACGAGAGATGCAAATCAAAACGACAATGTGGTATCATCTCACACCTGTCAGAATGGCTATCATCAACAAATCAACAAACAACAAGTGTTGGAGAAGATGTGGAGAAAAAGGAACCCTTCTGCACTGCTGGTGGGAATGCAGACTGGTGCAGCCACTGTGGAGAACAGTATGGAGCTTCCTCAAAAAACTAAAAATGGAACTCCCATTTGACCCAGTGATCCCACTTCTAGGAATATATCCCAAGAAGCCAAAAACACCAAACAGAAAGGATATATGCACCCCTATGTTCATAGCAGCACAATTCACCATAGCTAAGATTTGAAAACAGCCTAAGTGCCCATCAGCAGATGAGTGGATTAAAAAACTGTGGTACATCTACACAATGGAATACTATGCTGCAGTAAAAAAGAAGGAACTCCCTTTTTGCAACAGCATGGATGGAACTGGAGAGCATTATGCTAAGTGAAATAAGCCAGTCAGAGAAAGATAAATACCACATGATCTCACTCATTTGTGCAATATAGAGAACAACATAGACTGATGAACAGGGACAGATCCAAAGACAGAGAAACAGCGATCAGACTATTAATCCCCAGAGGGAAAGTAGGGGAGGGTGGGGGTAAGGGGAAGATGTCAACCAAAGGACTTGTATGCATGCATATAAGCCAAACCAATGGACATGGACAACAGGGGGATGAGAGCATGAGTGGGGGGGGGGAAGGATGGGGGTTAATGGAGGGGATGAGGACACATTTGTAATACCTTAACAAATAAAGAATTTAAAGATAAAAAAATAAATAAATAAAATAATAAAATAAAATTAGTAAAGGGGAAAATATGTCAATCTTGACTCAGGTAGAATCACTGATTGCTTTGCATGGTCACTTCCTAACCAACCAATCACTTGAAAGTCTTTATAACCAAAATGTCCACTGACAAAAATGAGTGCTAAGAAGATCAGGTGGAATGAGCAAAAATAAATAAATAAATAAATAAATAAATAAATAAATAAATAAATAAATAAATAACAGAGAAGAGAATGAGAGCCTGAAAGGAGAAATTTAAATCACAAACTAAATATGTAGTTCCTACAATTTTTACCTCTTAACAGAGAATCCTGGATTTATTGGAAAGTATGGCCAAAAATTGTAAATAAATAAACATGCAAACAAACAAACCATGATGAAATCTTCTGCTGAAGAAGGAGAACACGGGGTGTGGGAGGGGTAGTCTTAGTGAGATGAAGACCATTCTTGAGGCCTCTACCACTTCTGTTCTCAAAAGTACAACTGGGGGTTAAAATAAAATACAAGAGAGAAACACAGCACTCACATGGGAGCCTGCCTTCAGTACTGCTAGAAGTGGACATGAAATGCCTGAGGATGCTGAGTGAGGAAAGCAGGAGGCAAATCATCAAGCTGGGGACTGGGTGGGGGAGGCAGAAAGGGGAGCAAATCTTTTGCACTTCACAAAGCCTCCAAAGCCCCAATGCAGGGACTAAAACATGAGAGAGAAATGGAGCATGCACTTGAAGCCCATCCACTCACCCTCCTCACTGGCTAGAATATGACAGTGCCCAGGAGAAAAATAACACTGACAATAAGCACTGGAACTCCAAAGGCTCCAGGAGCTGCCTGACCACTCCCAAAATGCACACCTACACAGGGCTTATTAATTGGTGCAGCACAAATATCTAAAATGGAAACAAGTTTGGGAGGCTCAGTCTCTGGTCCTCCATGGAATGTATGTTCTATTTGGGGCAAATACAGCTACTTCTTAGCTTCCATGTTTCAACTGAGGGGCTACAGCAGGTGATGTTATAGGAACCTTCCAGACAGGTCATGACATGGCTAAAGCAAGCTCAGGGGCTATGAAAACACAAGAAAAGCCCCCTGTCCTTGCCTGAACCAGGTAAAATTGGGGATGGGTTTCCAATCAGAGGGCCCGGCAAGTATTCAACATAGTCACCCTGCAATTGCAATGGGCATAATGAGAAAATTCTAAATCCAGTCCTCGCTTTAGAGATACTTGATTAGCCCTGAGCAAAGTACTCATTATCCATGTGACCCAAAGACACCCCTACCTCCCTTGACACTAACGTCCTGGCTGATGCAGGCCCACTCTGTCATCCCACAGACAGCCTGTCAGCATCTTATAATTAGGAAAAGGCTGTTTCTGCCATTATCAAGATTCATTTCACAAAGACAGCTTCTGCATTCAAATCAGTATTTCAAACAAAAAGGTTTCAAATACCAAAATCCAGGCACTCCAGCAAGTTGTGTCTTGAAAGCCTGGTCCTAGATGACTCAATATCATTAAACTTGCTGTCCTTCTGCTCTAGACAAGAAAATACCCTTCTTTTCCTAGGACCAGGATCATTCAAACCTTTAAAGTACCTCTTGTAAATTTGGCTGAAAAAAGCAATTTGTAGGGGGGAAATCTTGACTAAGACCATAGACTGATGTTACTTCTTAGACATAAAGGGTCATCTTAACTAATATATATGTACACATACAAAAAACAGACACACATAGGTTCTGACATTGAAAAAAATAAACTACAAAACTGAATCACCATTCAGTAAGAAATCAAATATGATAGCAAATATTTAATCAAGGTAAATGTGGTCACTCCAATCATGACCAGCTGCATACCTAATCATGTAAGATTCACAATAAGCAAGAGACCTTTGCTACCTACAAAGTGAACATTAAAAAATTCTGAAATGGGTATTGGGTATTTAAATAAGAACCATCAAAAAAGCCAAAGAATGTTCATACCTGACTTTCATTTTTGTTCATAAGTCATTCCAGAGATGAAGGACTGAGGGCTTTCTGCCACTAATCAAAGGAGATTTTCTTTTCCAGTGAGCTCTAGTCTAGAGTCACGTGATTTAATCTGCCAAACCTAAATGATGACACATGTTAACCTAAGCTCTCAACTCTTCAGTCACTATTTGGCTGCAAAACTGTGCTATTATTTGTCACTAAACTCTCTTCTTACAAGATTCATGCGTAAAGATGTAATCACTTTGTCCTGCAAGGACTTGAAAGAAAACAATTGAAATGCTTCCTTCATTTCTCTTCCTCCTCCATGGTACTATAAACAAATGAGGCTTACTGCCTATGGGCCACAGTCAATTTGAATGGAGGCCACTTTGGTGGGAAAAGATGAAGGAGGTTTTCTTTGGTGTTCTCATGTTCAATGACAAGTTTGTTAGCAGAATTTCTATTTGTGAGTCATAATGTTCATTATAGAAGATTTGGAAAATACAAATAAGTGTAAAAAAATTGAGTTTCCATCTTGAAATGACCAATGACATTGCTATATTTATTGTTATAAATGCTTGCCCGGCCAGTGTGGCTCAGCAGTTGAGTGTCAACCCAGGAACCAAGAGGTCCCTGGTTTGATTCCTGGTCAGGTCACATGCCTGGGTTTCAGGCTCAATTCAGTAGGAGGCAGGCATATAGGAGGCAGCTGATCAATGATGTTTCTATCCGTCTATCTCTCTCCCTTTTCCTCTCTCTCTAAAAAAATAAATAAATAATAAATGTTGCTTATTTTACATGGTTATAATCCAACTGGAGGCCCAGTGCATGGGATTCATGTACTGGTGGGGGGGCATGGCCTGCAGCGATTGGACCACTGTGGGAGCGCCACTCATCCAGATCTGCCGAGCGGCTGTGGACCCACCCTTTGAGCAGTTGCTCCCTGGTCCGGCATCTTCTGTGGAGCTGGAGCACTTGCCTCTCCAGGGGACCCAGTAGGGAGCTGGGCCTAGGAACAATAGCACTGAGAGGTGGCAGAGTAGGCATCAGTCCCGGGTGGCCATGAACCAGCCTCCCAGCCTCCAGGTCAGCTCTGCAAGCCCAGCAATGGTGCTGCGAGGCCTACGGGCATCTGGAGGAGGTGGCAGGGAGCGAGAAGGAGGACCCTGGGGCCAGGAGGCAATGATTGCAGCCTGGGTTCATGCCTGTCGGCCCAGGGTTCACAGTAGGAGCAGCCGCTCTTCCCAGTCAGCCAAGTGGCACTCCCGCTGTGGGAGCGCACTGACCACCAAGGGGAAGCTCCTGCATTGAGCGTCTGCCCCCTGGTGGTCAGTGCATGTCATAGCGACTGATCGACCAGTCATTCTGGTCATTCTGCTAACCAGTCACTGGGCTTTTATTATACAGGATCATATTGATAATTTCATATCCTGCTTTTTCCATGTACAATTATAAGTGTAATTACATGTTACAACCATCATTTTAAGAACCACATAATGTAATAGAGACAATAAGTAAACTATAAATGGTTAAAAGCCTGGGCTTTTGGGGTCAGATGGAGCTGAGTTGAAATTGCAACTCTACCACTTACTAGTTTTGTGGTCAAACACAAGTGTTTAAACCTCCAAGCTTCAGTCTCCTCCTCTAGAAACTATAACATAGCATAGTACCCATCACCATAGTTGCTTTGAGGATTAATGAGATAATGACATAAAGTATTTAGTACAGTGCCAGTTGTAACTCCTTAGTACAGTTAGCTGATATTATTAGTAGTACCATTTTAAATTATCCAATCTTTTCTTGTTAGCCATTGTATTACTTCCAAATTTTACACTTGGACAACTCTATTATGTGCATATAAATAGTTTGAATTATTTTCCTTGTAATATATTTTCCAAAAGTGAAATTCTTGGGCATTCTTTGGTTGTTAATATATATTGCCAAATTTGTTAGATAGGTGATTTTTAACCTACCTGAATCAAGTGTGTAGATATTATCAAGGGCTGCAGAACAGAGTTAGTCTAAGGGACCATTGAAGTCCTTAAAGGTCTTAGGGCTAAAAGGGCCCTTGAGAAGCACCAGGTACAATGCTATTTAGATAACGAATGGGAGATAGTTACCCAAATAGATTATCTTGGCCTCATTTGTTCTGGGACCTCACAGACCATAGGGCAATGTGCATATGAAGCAGCATCTAGTGAGGCACCGCTTATAGCCCATATCATCCATGCCCATAGGTTACTGAACATTCAATACTGAATCTTATACCATGAGTCCCAGTCATGGGATTGGGACTGAAAAGTCAAGGGCATATCTTCACACCCCCTTGGTAAAGCTATCTACAGCAGGAACATTTATGGGCATGGGAATGTGGTACAGCCCATGCCGATCCCTTGCCTAAAGTACCTTTACTCACCTTTTTGAATGACTACTACCTTTTCACCCTTTTTGTCTCAGCTTTTTTGTCATCTCTTTTGAAAGGTGAGAGCACCCAGTTTTGAGTAGCTGCCTCATCCACAATTCTCAACAGTTGTGCAGATTCATTTCCTTACAAGTATGCATCACAGCTTGGAATCATACTTGTGTGCATTTATTTAAAGTGCATGTCCCCAACAAGACTCTTCCATGAATGGTGAGACTGCCTCAGTCTTGCTTAGTTATATCCTTCGTTCCCAGCTAGCAAAGGACCTGGCACAAAGTAGGCCCTCCTATGCCCCATTGCTTGTTTATCTAATACTCAGAGCCCTCTTGGCCTCACCAGCAGCAGGGACCTGAGATGGGCACTGAGGACACAGGAACAAAGGAGCACATAATCTCTGCCTTTAAGGAGTACCCATGGCTATCTCTATGCATAGCCATCTCTGCAAGAAGTAGGAAACCCTTACACAGGAGCAATATCCTATAATGCTGGGGAAGCAGCCAAAAGCTGGAACTCACCAATGGACATCAATTCACAGGAAGATTTATTCTATCGCCCCAACATGCACACCATACTTGACACCTGTGTGGATTTTGTATGCCTTATAACACCCTCAAAAACTTATCCCTTCAGGATGTCCTTGCAGCCTCCTATAAGCCAAGAGCTTAAAGGGCCGGTACAGCAGAACAACAGTAAAGGAAAGATGGAGCAGGACAGAGAGCAAGAGTCTCTATATTCTGGGTTCTAGTCCCAGTTCTGTCCCTTATGATGCAGGGTAGGTCACCTCCTCCCTGAGCTTCAGTTTTCTCCTGAATAGTATTAGATAGTAGACTCTGTCCTGTCTCTTGGAAGGCTTCAATGATCATGTGTTCAAAAATTAAGAATGCAACAGGAGCCAAAAGGTCATTATGGCAAGAGGGGCAGAGAGGGTATGCCATTTCAGTGACCCCAGGGGCCCCTCTGGAGGATATTGATGGTAGAGACAGAGAGAGAGAGCCATATATTCTGTACCTAGACCTAAATTTCCCTGGCCAAGGAATTCTCCTCTGGCCTTTTAAAATAACCTTCAGGTTGTACTTCCTCCTTAATGGGTACCCAACCGTGCTAAGAAGTTATTTATTTTCTTTAAGGCAAATTTTCTAATCAAATAGGACGTATCTCCAGAGCAGCCAAAAGAGATCTTTCATTGATGAACATAAAAGCTCAGACAATCCACAAATGCCCTATTAATCATGTCAGTTGAACAAAGGAAGTTGTGGTTCTTTCAATTTCCCCTGCTACATACAGCTGCAACACTACTAATTACATGTACTATATGTGTCACGGATTATAACAGATGGTGTTTGTGATGCATGCAAAAGCTTCAGATAGCCAAATGTTGCAGCCATGGACACTTTCCAAAGAGAAGACAAAAACAACAGCAACAAAATCATATCACCAGTGAAAATTTGAAAAGTGTTTATATTACTTACTTCTGTGGCTAAATAGAGAACATCCAATTCCTGCAACAACTCCACTGAATAGGATAATCCAGTCAAGTGCCAAGGGGCAAATGCCACTGGAAAGCTCTTTCTAACAGGTATGCTCTCACCCTTTTTAGATAAGTTACTACTTATAAGAGGTAAAAGTACAGAATCTAGGCCTCCTCATCTTGACAATAAATCTGAAACTTCCTCTACTTGCCAAGGTTGCCAGCTTCATGAGTGGACTGTTCCAATTGGTAGGTAATTCTGTTCTAATATAATACTCAAGATTTATTTACTGTAATTCATAAAACAAGTGTGGGTCATCACTTCAACCCCCATTACTTCTGAACTGAAGCTACTAAGTCCCAGATACAGGTTGAGAGTCAGCCAAGGTCACATTGTTAGATAATCACTTGACCTAGCCCTCTAAACTAATGCATTCACCAGTGTCCTTACACACCTAAAGGCAAGAAACAAACACCTACTCATGTTTTCACCAATTTCCCAAGACCCACCTATTCCTGACCTGCTCCTGCTCTAATATCCTTGGGACTCTTGCCTGCCTCTGGACCTTCAAAATGGGGTTTGAATTTTGTCTTCAGCTCTCTGTAAAGAACTTAGACTTGCCTCCCCACTCTGGCCCATACCTTTGGCTCCATTGACTCCAACACCCAATCACAGAAATCTCATCCAAGTTATGACCTAACCAATCCAAATCATGGCTGAACCACTTCTAAAAAGGAAGAGATTCCGACAGAAGCAAAAACAAGACCCAAGTCTAGATCTACTCATTCTAAGACCAGTGAACTTTCTACTACATTATACTCCTTACCCCCTGCACCTGCACTGCTGTTATTTCCACCTTCCAAAACAGCCAATAAATTCAGTTCCTCTTCTTCATCATATGAACATAGTTCTCATATCCCCCAACCAACCCTAGTTAAGCCCTCCTTTCTCTACATGAATAATCCTTAGCTTCTTCAACTGACCTCATAATGCATGGTTTCCAGATATCAAAGGGCTCATAAACTCAATTATCATTATTTAAAAAATAAAAATATAAAGTACTTTGGATCTATCACTTCTATGTAGACCATTGGCTTGTATCAATGAAGCTCTGATCATGGTCACATTTCATCAGCTGCATGTCACCTTATACTAAGTTATGGTCAACTAAAACCCTAGGATTATGTTAAAAATCAGAATCTTTGCTTAGGAATGTTCAAATAATGACAAGAGAACAAAGATTTTTTTTTCTCTTGAGTCTCTAAGCTGCGATTTTATAAATTCAGGGATACCATAAGATGTGTTCTATACCAGGTAAGGAACATGTATTTGCAATAGGAGAGTTTTGGAGCCAGTAAGAAATTATCAGAGGTGTGTGTGTGTGTGTGTGTGTGTGTGAGAGAGAGAGAGAGAGAGAGAGAGAGAGAGAGAGAGAGAGAGAGCTCTAGTCGACACTTGTATGTGAGCACACATTCACTAGTGCTATTCTCTTGCATGCCTAAGATAGGAAGGAAAGTTTCTGTGGATTACAACCAAAAATAAACTTGACTCAAAGTTTCTTGAGACCTTTACTTAGCAGGTTTCTTCTCCTTCTTCACATTACTGACTTTCAGCCAGTTATGGAGCCCTTCCTTGCTGAAGGAGATGGACTAGGTATCCGGATGTTAGGAGGAGTAAAGACTAAGTGTGATGATGTTAGAGACAAAGTCTTCTGCTTACCACTTGGCTGGGTACCAGAACAAGTGTTCCCTGAGCTCCTCCACAGATTCCTTCCATCCCATGAAACTCAGATGGGAGTGCCTACTGCTACCAAAGATTTCAACTCCAGATGGCAACCTCTGCAGAAGATGGGTTCCTGGGGTGGAAAAGAACTGTTTACAAAAATTGCAGGTCTGTGATACAGTCTGAATTTGTCCTGCTCCCAGGCTCTGCATAATGCAAGACCACTAATTGAAAGTGTGAAATGAAACACCATCTGTGTTCTGCCGAAGAAAATCTAAGAAACCTAGAGCTTGAGATAGCACAAAGTAAATGTTTGGAGTGATTGGCAGCAAGATAATTAAGTTGAATATCCCAAGTGCCTTGAGCTCTTCCTCTTTTAAAGTGTTCTGTGCACAAATGAGAAAGGAATTTGGCTGTCAGCTAACTGGTCACACAAGAACAACTTCCAAGTCAGCTATTGCTAAAATGGGCAGCAGTGTCCAGAAAGATGGTCAATATGATGTTTAGTGTCTTTGGCATAACTGCTCCCAGTGTGGCTAAGATGTAGTCCAGCAGTATGCACTACTATTAGTACTTAGAGGAATAATATCTAGCTAATAGTCTTGCAGTTGTAAACTCACTCAGGATTATGTGATCCTGATAATACAGTAGTTCTGGAGTGAGCTTTGCTCAATTACATACTTAGCCTTAAGCCTTCATTACAACAGTGTCTCTCACAAACTCATCTAGTAAGAAATCTGGTATTTCCTCCTACACTAGTCCTAGAAAACCACCAAAGAAATCTTTTATTTACTCACTAAGTTCGCACTTTCTTGCTTTATTTCAGGGAATTATATTTCTGGAAGCACAAAAGGATGAAATACAGAAAAATAATGTCACCCATTTAACCCAGGAAATATAGTTGTTACATATTTATACATCTTTTCTGCACACTAATTGATTACTAATATTTTGGAGGAAATCCTAAAAGCCCAGATGGCAATAATCTTAAGGAATGGGGCTAGTAAATGGCTTAATATTAAGCTGAATAATAACAATGAAGAGGGACTTACAGGCCCACTGAAGTATTCACCTAGATAGAAATAAGCATTTTTAATAAATTTTTAGCAACTACTTTTCCACTAAGGAGCCTTTGATGAAGCAGCCTGCTCACCTAGTTACAGATCATCTGAGAGCCTGTACTTGGCCCCTTGGAGCTATTTTAGAAAGCACAGAAAATAAATGTGTGGTGCTTATCAAACTAACATTGATCGAGGGAATGAAGCACTTCATAACTCCTTCAGTAATGGTGCCATGAAAAAAGTATGAGGCAGTCACAGAGAGAGCCTGAGACCTTGGCAAGTGCTCTAAGCATTGTCTTTCATAGTATTTCTGTATCACAAAAGCTACTTGAAGAATGGACTTGACACTACTTCAGTGAATAAGTTGGGTACTATATTCACACTGAGGTCATCTGATGCTAAATTGTGTAGTCTACTACACATCTGAAATACAATTCATGGATCTCTGTTCTCAAGATGAGATAATAACTACCCTTAATAAATGTGCAATTATTCTAGAGACAGACAGCCAAGTATATGAGAAAGTATGTCAGGAGACTGGGAGTCTTTGCCAAATAAGTTACACAGATAAAGCAAGCATCTGGCTCCTTTTTTCTAGGACTGTCTTGACATTAAATACCTTACTGGTTAATATCCCCATGAGCCCCTCAACTGTCCTAGAAATGCCAATATTTCATCAAATAGTGACAGAATTGAGTCAGTAATCATAGCAATACCAACTTCAACAACTCACAGAGATCACATCTCAGGTCATGTGTCCTTGGTCCTTCACTGATATTGACAACATAGTGTTCCAGCTTTGAGAAAGATGTTCCTTATAGGTCCTGTTTCTGCTGGATATCTTTGTTTATAAACAACAGAAAAGGATTCAGGGTAACTTAAGGAAAAATGAGAGTGCATTAGAAGACTATAGGGAAGCTCATACAATCTTAGGAAAACTAAAGAACCAAGATTGTAAGAGCCAGGAACTAGGGAGTTCCAGAGAGTCTGGCACCACTTAGCATCTTCACCCCAAAACATACCACCACTGGAATTCATTCACTTATCTAATACATATTTACAAGTACCTACCCTGTGCCAGGCATAGTTCTACATGCTAGGGATATAGCAGTAAACAAAATAGATGAGGTCCTCATTCTCACAGGACTTTCATTCCAGTAGGGGGAGACAGATAATAACAATAGTAATAATCACAATGGTGGTGGTAATAGCTCCAATTTTTGAGCATCTGCTCTGTGACTGACACTGTGCTAAGTGTTTTATATATTCATACATTTGTTCAACAAACATTTATTGAGCCATAGTATGCCAGGAACTGTCCCAAGTACTGAAAACACAGCCATGAACAAAACCAGTAAGAATCCCTCCCTGCCCTCATGTAGCTGACATTGTAGTGAAACAAATAAGTTCACTCCCCCCCACACACACCCCAAATCAATGTCCTAGAAAAGGACATCCCCCTGCTTTACCAGGGCAGTAAGAGGAAGGAAAGCAGCCATCCATATTTATTGTTTAATCAAGAGTAAACTTAGTGAGAGAAGAGTCTCTAAAAAGAAATCAGGAAACTGTGAGGAAAGAAAATAGATGTTAGGCAGCAAAATAATAATAATAATAATAATAATAATAATAATAATGTCCATTCCAGTATATAAGACATGATGGTTTGATTTACACATTAAGAAGATTATACCAGAAACTAAATTGTCTATAAACAGAAAATAAAATGATGTTTTAGACTGCTTGAGCTTGAATCTGACTCCAAGATTTACAAAGTTAGCTGTAGGATCATGGGCAAATTATTTAACTTCTCTATGCCTCAGTGTCCTAATCTATGAAATGGGGGATGTTATTAATATCTACCAGTAGTGATGTCATGAGTAGTCAATGAGTTAATGTTTGTGAAGTACTTGGAACAGTACCTGGAAATATAATAAGTACTCTGTTAAGTAAATAAAATAGAATAATAAATGATGGAAAGACATTCATGGTATATTATGTGGAAAAATAGTTTGCAAAATAGATGCCCAGAATAATCCTAATTTTTGCTTTTAAAAAGTAATAGTTATGGTAGAAAGATATATAATGAAAGAAATATGTATATCAAATGGTTTACAGATTTGGGTGGGAGATATGGATAATTTATTTCTTCTTCTTTTTTCCTTTCTTGTATTTTATAAATTTCTAGTGTTAATAATTATTACTAATTTAATTTTAAGTTATTAGAAAAGCATCTATACTCAAACACATATACACATCAAAATATTAGTAAAAGGAATGTGTTGGTAGATGAGGAAGTGTCCAATTGGAAACATGTTTAAATTGCTTACAACTTAATGTTACTTAGTAAGGCACACTGAAAGGAGAAAGATGTCAGAGGAAATTCCTGACTCTAAACTAATTGTAATAAATACCCTGTAGTTATTACTAAGAGGATAGTATTATATTGGAAGAGAATCAGCACGAACCACACCTGAGTACTGGGGCTCCACAATTCCTAGAGATACTCAAGACTCTCCTGACTAACAAGACAAACCCCAACACTCTTTAAAGAAAGACAAGGTTCCTAGAAACCTGTAAGACAATATAAACTGATTTAACACACATGTAATTGGAATTATAGCAACAGATGGGAGAAACAAGATACACATACACCCATGCACATGAATAACAACAAACTTCTCATTAAAAGCAAGGCAAGTCAGAAAACAATGGAACAACTTTAAAGTGCTGAAAAAAATGTCTACTTAGAATTTTACACCCAGGGTAAAGATCTTTCAGAAATAAAAACAAAATCTGACATGATCATTGCCATCAGACCTGCAAGAAATGTTAACGAAATTTCATCAAGCAGGAGGAAAGTGATACCAGATGAAAATGTGAATCTATATACAGAAGAGAACTTGAAATGCTAAATATATGGTAAAATATTTAAATTATGTATTCACTTGTTTAAATGTCTTTAAAAATTACATATAATTATTATTGCTGTAAAGCAATAATAATAACTATACATTGCAGTGTTGATAAATAACATATATAGCTCCTTTCTTTTTATTGTATCTATATAATGATGGGTGTTAATTAAACCTATTGTGGTAATTATTTCATAGTCCATTGAACTGTGTGGTGCACTTATATGTGAATTTTTTAAATTGATCTTCATAGTTCAATTGACCCACACATTTCAAGCCCACACTGTTCAAGGATCAACTCCATGGTTGGAAAGCCACATATATGGAGAGTAAATTGTAGTTATATGTGGATAGTTAACTGTGTGGAAGGGTAGTGCCCCTAACCCCCATGTTGTTCAAGGACCAACTGAATGTGTAAATCAAACCATCATGTTGTACATCTTATACAGTGATGTATGTCAATTCTTTCTCAATAAAATTGGAAAAAAATAACATGTAGAAGGAAAATATACAAAAATGATACCAAGATCAATAGTCACAAAAATAGAAGGATATTTTTGTAAGGTTCTTACAATTTATTAAGGGATATAATATTATTTGAAGGTAGGTCATGATAAGATAAAGATGCATATTGCAAATACTAGGTCAACTTCTAAAAAGATAAGACAAAGAGGAGGAACTAATAAGCTAAGAGAGAAAATTAAGTGGAATTCTAATACTCAAACAATACCCCAAAAGTCAGGAAAGGATGAAAAAAATGAACAAAGAACACATGGTGCAAGCAAAAAGCAAATAGCTATATTATATTTAAATGCAAACAAATTGCATGAAACGTAGATGGTATAAACACTTCAATTATTGTCAGATGTTATCAGACTTTAAGAATAATTAAATGTTTTATACAAGAAATACACTTTAAATGTGAAGACACAAATAGGTTAAAAGTAAAAAGATGGAAAAATATGTACCATGTAAGCACTAATCATAATAAAGCTGATTAGCTATATTAACATCAGACACAGAAGACTTCAGAACAAGGGATATCACTCAGGCTAGGGACATTTACATTTTATAATTATAAATGGATCAACTAATAAAAAAAGACCTAATAATCCTAAATATGTATGAAATTAATAACAGAACTTCAAAATACATGAAACAACTGACAGAAACAAAATAGAAAACAGGCAAATCCACAGTTACATTGGGAGACTTCAATATTCTGCCTTCTGAAATTGATATAGTTATAACAGAATAATCAGTAAGAATATAGAAGAATAGAAAAACATTATTAACAAATTTTACTTAATGACATTTATAAAACATTCTATCCATTAACAGCACAAAGCACATTCTTTTCAAGTTCACGTTGGACACTTTTCACCAAGATTTACCATGTATTAGGCTATAAAATATCTCTCAACATATCTAAAATATTGAATATATTAAAATTCCTGAATATATTAAAATAATTGAATTGTATACTTTAAATCAGTAAATTGTATGGTATATTAATTATATCTTAATAAAGTTGTCAAAAATATAATGTCAGTCTACTCCATGCCTCTAAGCCTCAGGTCTTAGTTTGTTGGTCAATTAATTTTATTCATTAGATTCCACAAATAAGTGAGATCATGTGATATTTGTCTTTCTCTTATTGGCTTATTTCACTTAGCATAATAGTCTCCAGATCCATCCATGTTATCTCAAAGGATGAGAAGAGGTAAACCAAATAACTTATATGCATAGACCATGGACACAGACAATAGTGCGGTGAAGGCCTCGCTGGGTAGGGGTTAGGTGGAATGGGATAAAGGGGAGGAAAATGGAAGACATCTGTAATACTGTCAACAATATAAATATATATATATATATATATTTTTAAAATAGATAATGTACCTTTTAAAATACAACAGTTTACTGAAGGTTTATAATATAGTAAAAGTAAAATGTATGAAAATGATAGCATAAAGGTCAGGAGGGAAGAAAGTGAAGTATATTGTTGTATGGTTCTTAAAATTTATGTGAAGCAGTATAGTGTCAGCTGAAAACAGATTTTTTTTAAATTTTTTTTATTGCTTAAAGCAATACAAAGGGTATTACATATGTGTCCTTTTTTTCCCCGCCCTTGACAGTACCCCGGCTTCCCCTACCCCCCAGTGTCTTATGTCCATTGGTTATGCTCATATGCATGCATACAAGTCCTTCGGTTGATCTCTTACCCCCCTCCCTCCTGCCCCCCAACCCTCCCCGGCCTTCCCGCTGCAGTTTGACAATCTGTGTGAGGCAGCTCTGCCTCTGTATCTATTATTGTTCAAAAGTTTGTAATGGTCTCTATTATCCATGAATGAGTGAGATCATGTGGTATTTTTCCTTCATTGACTGGCTTATTTCACTTAGCATAATGCTCTCCAGTTCCATCCATGCCGTTGCAAATTGTAAAAGTTCCTTCTTTCTTACAGCAGCATAGTATTCCATCGTGTAGATGTACCACAGTTTTCTAATCCATTCATCTACTGATGGGCATTTAGGCTGTTTCCAGATCTTAGCTATGGTGAATTGTGCTGCTATGAACATATGGGTGCATATATCCTTTCTGATTGGTGTTTCTGGTTTCTTGGGATATATTCCTAGAAGTGGGATCACAGGGTCAAATGGGAGTTCCATTCCCAGCTTTTTCAGGAAACTCCATACTGCCTTCCATAGTGGCTGCACCAGTCTGCATTCCCACCAGCAGTGCACAAGTGTTCCTTGAGCACTAATCATCCGAGAGATGCAAATCAAAACAACAATGAGGTACCATCTCACACCTGTCAGAATGGCTATCATCAACAAATCAACAAACAACAAGTGCTGGAGAGGATGTGGAGAAAAAGGAACACTTGAAAACAGATTTTGATAAGTAAAAGATGTATATTATAAATCTTAGAGGATTGCTAAATAATAAAACTAAGATTTATAGCTAATAAGCCAACAAAGGAGATAAAATGGAATCACTAAAAAAAACTCAGTAAATTCAAAAAATTGTCAGGAGAGAAACAAAAAACATATGGGACAAATAGAAAACACATTGCAAGATAACAGACTTAAACTCAACCATACTAATAATCAGATTACATGTAAACAGTCTAAATGCCACACCCAAAAGGCAGAGATTATC
Source organism: Myotis lucifugus (assembly GCF_000147115.1). Classification (NCBI taxonomy): domain Eukaryota; kingdom Metazoa; phylum Chordata; class Mammalia; order Chiroptera; family Vespertilionidae; genus Myotis; species Myotis lucifugus. The sequence goes on along the minus strand of NW_005871088.1, from coordinate 4,146,130 downwards.
AGATTGGCTTAAAAAACAAAATCTAACTACATAATGCCTATAAGAAAGCCACAAATAGACTAAAAAATAAAAGCATAAAAAATGATATTCTAGCCCGACTGGCATGGCTCAGTGATTGGGCATCAACCTATGAACCAGGAGGTCACAGTTCGATTCCCGGTCAAGTTGGGGGCTCCATCCCCATTGGGGGGTGTACAGGAGGCAGTCAACCAATGAGTCTCTCTCATCATCGATGTTTCTATCTCTCTCTCCCTCTCCCTTCCTCTCTGAAATCAGTAGAAATATATTTTTAAAATAATATTCCATGCTGACACTACTTCAAAGAAAGCTGGAATAGCTATATTAATATCAGGTAAAGAATATTTCAGCCCTAGCCTGTTTGGCTCAGTGGATAGAGCATCGGCCTTAGGACTCAAGGGTCCCGGGTTCAATTCCGGTCAAGGGCATGTACCTCGGTTGTGGGCACATACCCAGTGGGGAGTGTGCAGGAGGCAGCTGATCGATGTTTCTCTCTCATCGATGTTTCTAACTCTGTATCCCTCTCCTTTCCTCTCTGTGGAAAATCAGTGGAATATATTTTTTTAAAAAAGAATATTTCATAGGAAACAATATCACTAAAGGTAATGATCATTGTATAATGTTAAAGGTGCCGAATTATCAATAAAACATAACACTTTTTAACTGATTCAAAAACTAAAAAAAGTCAAAATGAACTCAAAAATTCATCATTACAATTGGAGATTAAAATATTCTTCTCTCAATAATTAATAGAAAGTATGTACATCAAATCAGCAATGCTATAAAAGACCTGAACAAAAATAATCAATCTATTGGACCTAATTGACTTAGCAAAATACACTCTTTTTTCTAATGTAAATGGAACATTTACCATGATAAGTCATATTGTGAGCCTTAACACAGGTCACATTAAATTTAAGAGGATTCAAGTTACATAAAGTATTTTCTCTGACCACTACGAAGTTAAAGTAGAAATCAATAAAAGAAATATATCTGAAAAATCTAACATTTGTAAACTAAGTAAAATGCATGTAAATAACTTACGATATAAAGAACTCAAAATAGAAATTTAAAAATACGTTAAACTAAATGAAAATGAAAACACAACATATCAAAATTTGTAGGATGCAGCTAAAGGAGTACTTAGAAAAAATGTATTGCATTATGTATCTCTGTTAGAAAAGGAGAAAGATGTCATATCAATAAACTTGGACTGTACATTAAAGAACTAGAAAAAGAGTAAATGAAACCCAAACTAAGCATACAATTTAAAATAATAAAGATCAGAGCAGAATTATTGAAATAGAAAACAAAAACAACAAGGAAAACCAATAAAGTCAAAATCTGATTCATTTACTCAGTTGATAACATTGATTAAAAAAATCTAACCATGTTGATCATGGAAACAAGAGAGAAGACACAAATTACTAATCTCAGAAATTAAAGAGTTAAAAATTCTACATATATTATAAGACCATTAAAAGGATATTATGGTTCAACATATGAAAGATAATCAATATAATACATCACACAAACAGAATACATGGGAAAAACCCCACATGATCATCTCAACCAGGTAAACATCAATAATGATGTGTCTTATTGTTACTATCATAATTAGCTAACTAATATTATTAATAATAGTAGAAAGAAAGCAAAGAGGAGGCCAGACATTATAAACATGGTCAGCTAGGCAGTATCATCAGGAAGCTGCAGTTCGACATCCCTCACAGGGAACCACTGGTCTATTCCCTGCAGATCACTGGGGGAATGGGAGAGATTGGCACATGTGCAGTGAAGTTGGGGTGATGTAGGAAGGGTGGTTGCCTGTCAGTCTAACCTGGGAAAAAGGTAATTGGCTAGAGGGGTGGAGCCACTGCAAGTGTGCTAAATCCTGAAGGCTTAATTGGTTAAGCTCCTAGTTATAACCCTGAGACAAAAAGTTCTCCCCCTCTTGTTCCTCTTGCTTTGCTCCTGCTTCCTTGCACTAGCTTGCTTCATGACCCACGCTTGACTGCCAGGTGGCCTAAGCAGCCACATGGTCCATGGCCATGTGGACCCTACATGCAATGGCTAACATCTGGAAATACAAGCTAAGCTAGCCAGATGCTGGGTTGGACTTCGCTTTAATATGGAGTGGAAACTCTGGGCAGTGGCTTTAATTCTTGCACTGCTGAAGACACAGCTGGACTTTTTCCATGGCAGGAAGATGGGATATTGGAGGGGAACCCCCTTAATGTTACCTCATCAATAAAGCTTTCCATCATACTTCATCCTTCTGTAGGGGCCTCAGAAAAATCCTTTTCCCATGGCACCTGAAGAGCTCCACTTCCACTGGCAACAGATGGGGATAGAGAGAGTACCCCACCAATAACAATATTGGTAGTTTGTACCTACTCTTGATATAATGTTATGGGAATGGCATTTTGCTTCTGTGATCTTCCACCCAAAACTCATAACCTCAGTCTGTTCATGAGAAAAACATCAAACAAATCACAACTGAGGGCCATTCTACAAAATAGAATGTACTCCTCAGAACTGTCAAGGTCTTCAAGAACAAGGAAAGTCTGAGAAACCATCATATTCCAGAGGAGCCTCAGATGACATGACAACTAAATGTAATGTGGTATCTATCCTGAATGGGATCCTGGAACAGAAAAAAGACATTAAGTAAAAAATAAGAAAATCTAAATGAAGTATGGACCTTACTAATTATAGTGTATCAATACTGGTTTATTAAATGTGACAAATATACCATATTAATGTAAGATGTTAATAATATGGGAAACTGAGTCTATGATATGTAGGAACTCTGTAATATCTTTGCAATTTTTCTGTGAAACTAAATTTATCTTAAAGTACATTTTATTTTTTTAATCTTTAAGCCTGATCCTACTCATCAAAGATTCTGATTTAGGAGGAAAAAAGATGGTGGCTGGCAGGACGGAGGTGAGGGATAGGAAGTGAGTGAGTGAGGGGATGAATGGAGAATGTGTGGATGTGTGTGGTGTGTGTGTGAGTGAGTGAGGGACAGTTAAATCCAGCAGGAGCAGCAGAGGCTAACAGACCAGGCTCTCTGGGACAGGGAGAGACTACCACCACTGCGGCACTCACCAGACTGCGGGACTCTGGCACGGAGCCCACGCCATCTTAAAGGGGAGAGTGGCCTCTTCTAGGAACTCAGCAGCACCACCACCCAGACAGGCCTTGGACACTACCAGCAACCCAGCAACCACTCCAGCCAAAATCCTGCTGCCCTACCCCTGGGACCTCCACTGCCAAAGGAGCACCGTGCCGCCCCCAGCAGTAAGTGCAGCCTCCCCTTCCCCAGCGGCAGACCTCCAACATCGCATTCACAAGTCTCCAGCAAGCAGGTCTCCAAAGCACACCACTCCATAGACTTCTCTTAGGAGTCACTGGGAACCTCAGCTGGGTGTGATTTTGTACAGACACAGGCGCACTGCCACCCAGTAGAAATTCTGAATTCCCTCTGCCTGAATAACTGCCCACACACACACACACAGCTGTGCAACTTAAGCGCCAGGGCCCCTCAGAGTGCATCAGAGCTCAGCGCCAGCGAACTGCACTGCCACAGTTGCTCACTCCCCCTGAGCCCATCTATCCACAGGGCACTTTGGGGAAACCGCAGTGAGCCTCCACTGGGTCCAATCTTGGACTAATAGGGAGGCACTCCCCTGGGCAGTAGAAATTCTGAATTCACCCATCCTGGATACCTGCCCAAAGACGCCTTGATTAAGCCTGCCAGGGCCCTTCAGAGTGCTTCAGTGCACCTGCGCTAGCAAACTCACTGCGGGTGCTCCTGTGTGCCGCCATGGGGAACGTGAGCCTATCCACCACAGGTGCATCAGCAAAATCTGAGTTTCCCCACCCCACAGCTGCAGAACTCTGGACACTACAGTTGCATGCTTTTCCAGCGTGCAGGTCTCCCAAGACCACTGCTCCACAGGCAGCCCTGGGGCCCTGCTGAGAGCCCTGCTGGTCCTGCACTTAAACAAACAGGGGTGCACTGCTGGGCTGTAGAAACGCTGAATTCCCTCTTCTGGGATACCTGCCCACAGACACTGCAATCCTGTGGCTTCAGTGCCAGGGCCCTTCAGAGTCTGTCAGTACACCCTGCTGGCAAACACACCACAGGTGCCTCTGTGAGCTGCCGCTGGAATCGCGTGTATCCAACCACGGAGGCAGCAGCAAAAGCTGGTCTACCTACCACACAACTACAGAACTCTAGACACCACAGTCACGCTTTGCCAGACACAGGCTTCCTGAGCCCCACCACCCCAATAGATGGTTCCTGGGTGCCACTGTGAGTCCCTGCGGGGCACATGTGATTTCAACCAAGGGCATAAGACAGCAAAAATTGGAACACCCCCTCCAAGGCTGCTGACTTCTAGACACCTCAGTTGTGCCTTTCCAGCTCGCAGGCCTACATCAAGAGAACCCAAATACCCCAAGTAGGGAGCTACACTAGACTACCAAACCCAGGAGACCTGAGAGGTCACACCAGTAGAACCATACCCTAAAGAAACTGGGTAGCAAAGCAATTGGAGCTACAATTAAAACATTACAGCAAAACATGGGAAGACAAAAAAAGCAATCCACAAAGGAAAGAAAAAGAGGTATCACCAGAAAGGGAGTTAAATGAAATTGAGGCTACTAACTTATCAGAGAAAGAATTCAGAGTAATGGTTATAAGGATGCTCAAATGGCTGGATGACAAATACAAACAACTCAATGAGAATTATAAGGAGCTGAATGAGAATGTCACGAACATGAAAAGGAACCAAGAAGAAATGAAGAACGACATAGCTGCAATAAAGAACACAATGGAAGGTTTAAACAGCAGACTAGAAGAGGCTGAGGACCGCATCAGCGAATTAGAAGACAAGGTAGGAAAAAACACACAAACACAGGAGCAACTGGAAAAAATAAACTTAAAAAGCAAGAGGAGAGCCTGAGGGAGCTTTGGGACAACGCAAAACAAAACAACATTCGCTTAATAGGGGTACCAGAAGGAGAGGAGGAGAAGCAAGGAATAGAAAACCTGTTTGAAGAAATAATGACAGAAAACTTCCCTGATATTGGCAAGAAAAAAACTACACAAGTCCAAGAAGCACATAGAGTGCCAAACAAGATGAACCCCAAAAGACCAACACCAAGACACATCATAATTAAATTGGCAAACACCAACGACAAAGTAAGAATCTTAAAGGCTGCCAGAGAGAGACAGAAAGTTAGCTACAAGGGATCTCCTATTAGAATATCAGCTGACTTCTCAACAGAAACACACCAGGCAAGAAGGGAAAGGAATGAAATATACAAAGTGATGCAAAGCAAGGGAATGAATCCAAGAATACTATACCCAGCAAGGCTATCATTCAAAATTGAAGGTGGAATCAGGAGCTTCACAGACAAAAAGGGCTAAGAGAGTTTATTACCACCAAACCAGCAATGCAAGAAATGCTAAAGGGACTGCTGTAAAAAGAAGAAACAGAAAGAGAAGAAGAAACACAAACATTAAGAATAAAAATGACCACAAACAAGTACTTTTCAATAATAACATTAAATGTAAATGGGTTAAATGATCCAATCAAAAGACACAGGGTAGCTGAATGGATAAGAAAACATGACCCATATATCTGCTGTCTGCAAGATACCCACCTCAGAACAAAGGATTCACACAGACTGAGACTGAAGGTATGGAAAAAAATTTTCCAGGCAAATGGAAATGAGAAAAAAGCTGGGGTTGTGATACTTATATCTGACAAAATAGAACTCAAAGTAAAGGCCATAACAAGAGATAAGGCCACTATATAATAATAAAGGGAGCAATTCAACAAGAAGATATAACTCTGGTAAACATATATGCAACCAATACAGGAGCACCCAAATACATAAAACAACTTCTGGAAGATATCAAAGGAGAGATCAATAGCAATACAGTCATAGTAGGGGACTTTAATACCCCACTGACACCACTGGATAAATCCTCTAAACAAAAAATCAGCAAAGAAACAGCAATCCTAAATGACTCACTAGATCAGATGGACTTAATTGACATCTTCAGAATATTTCACCCCAAAGCTACAGAATATACATTCTTCTCCGTGCACATGGGACATTTTCAAAGCTAGAACATATATTAGGACACAGGCAAAGTCTCTTCAAATTCAAGAGAATAGAAATCATAACAAGCATCTTCTCAGATCACAAAGGCATAAAATTAGAAATCAACTACAATAAAAACATTGAAAAAAATTCAAACACTTGGAGGCTAAATAGCATGCTATTAAGCAATGACTGGGTTACCAGAGAGATCAAAGAACAAATAAAAAGCATCCTGGAATCAAATGACAATGAAAACACAATAATCCAAAATCTATGGGACACAATGAAAGCAGCCTGGAGAGGGAAGTTCATAGCTCTACAGGCCTACCTCAAAAAAACAAGAAAAACTAGCAATAAATGATCTAACCCTACAACTCAAAAGTTAGAAAAAGAGCAACAAGAAAAGCCCATAGTATCCAGAAGGAAGGAAATAATAAAGATCAGAGCAGAAATAAACAACATAGAGACCAAAAAAAAAAAAAACAATACAAAAGATCAATGAAACCAAGAGTTGGTTCTTTGAAAGGATTAACAAGACTGATGAACCTCTAGCCAGGCTCACCAAGAAACAAAGAGAGAGGACCCAAATAAACAAAATCAGAAATGAAAGAGGTGAAGTAACAACTGACCCTACTGATACACAAAGGATTGTCAAAAAATACTACGAACAACTCTACTCCAACAAACTGGACAACCTCGACAAAATGGACACATTCCTAGAAAAATACAAGCTTCCAAAACTCAATAAGGAAGAATCAAAAAACCTGAATAGGCCAATAACTACTGTTGAATATGAAACAGTAATCAAAAAGCTTCCAGCAAACAAAAGCCCTGGACCAGATGGCTTCACAGGGGAGTTTTACCAAACATTCAAATAAGAACTAAAGCCAATCCTTCTCAGACTATTCCAAAAAATCAAGAAGAAGGCACACTTCCAAGCTCCTTCTATGAAGCCAGCATTACCCTAATCCCAAAACCAGATAAAGACACCACAAAGAAAGAGAATTACAGGCCAATATCCCTGATGAACATAGATGCTAAAATCCTCAACAAAATTCTAGCAAACCGGATCCAGCATTACATTAGAAAGATCATACACCATGACCAAGTGGGATGTATTCCAGGAATGCAAGGCTGGTACAATATCCACAAATCAATAAACGTGATACATTACATAAACAAGTTGAGAGACAAAAATCACATAATCATATCGATTGATGCACAAAAGGCATTTGACAAAGTCCAACACCCTTTTCTGATAAAAATGCTCAGCAAAGTGGGAATAGAGGGATCATACCTCAACATAATAAAAGCCTTATATGACAAACCTACAGCCAACATCATACTCAATGGGCAAAAACTAAAACCATTTCCCTTAAGAACAGGAACAAGACAGGGATGCCCACTTTCACCACTCCTATTTGACATAGTGCCAGAAGTGCTAGCCAAAGCGATCAGACAAGAAGAAGAAATAAAAGGCATCCAAATTGGAAAAGAAGAAGTAAAATTGTCATTACTCGCAGATGACATGATACTGTACTTAGAAAACCCTAAAGACTCCATCAAAAAATTATTAGACCTAATAAATGAATTTGGCAATGTAGCAGGATACAAAATTAACGCCAAGAAATCTATGGCATTTTTATATGCCAACAGTGAACTTACAGAAAGAGAAATTAAAAAAACAATCCCATTTACCATTGCACCAAAAAAATTAAGATACCTAGGAATAAACTTAACCAAGGAGGTAAAAGACCTCTACCCAGAAAACTACAGGACATTGAAAAAAGAGATAGAGGAAGACATAAACAGATGGAAGAACATACCCTGTTCATGAATTGGTAAGAATCAACATCATCAAAATGTCCATACTACCCAAAGCAATCTATAGATTCAATGCACTCCCCATTAAAATACTAACAGCATATTTCACAGATATCAAAGAACGCTCCAAAAATTAACCTGGAATAAAAAAAAAACCCTGAATAGCTGCTGCAATCCTGAGAAAGAAGAACAAATAGGAGGGATAAATTACCTGATATCAAGCTGTATTATAAAGCCACTGTTCTCAAAACTGCCTTGTACTGGCACAAGAACAGACATATAGACCAATGGAATAGGATAGAGAACCCAGAAATCGACCCAAACCACTATGCTCAATTAATATTTGACAGAGGAGGCAAGAACATACAATAGAGGAGTCAAGACAGTCCCTTCAATAAATGGTGCTGGGAAATTTGGTCAGACACATGCAAAATAATGAAAGTAGACCACCAACTTACACCATATACAAAAATAAACTCAAAATGGATAAAGGACTTAAACGTAGGACAGGAAACCATAAGATTATTAGAGGAATCCACAGGTAGCAAAATCTCAGATATATGCCGAAGGAATTACTTCACTGACACAGCTCCTAGGGCAATGGAAACTAAAGGGAAAATAAACAAATGGGACTATATCAAAATAAAAAGCTTCTGCACAGCAAAAGAAACCATCAACAAAACAACAAGAAAGCCCACTGCATGGGAGAACATATTTGCCAATGATATTTCTGATAAGGGTTTAATCTCCAACATTTATAGGGAACTCATACAACTTAACAAAAGGAAGATAAACAACCCAATCAAAAAATGGGCAACGGACCTAAATATACACTTTTTGAAAGAGGACATACATAAGGCTGAGAGACATATGAAAACATGCTCAAAGTCACTAATCATCTGAGAGATGCAAATCAAAATGACAATGAGGTACCATCTCACACCTGTCAGAATGGCTATCATCAACAAATCCACAAATGACAAATGCTGGCGAGTATGTGGAAAAAAAGGAACACTCGTGCACTGCTGGTGGGAATGCAGACTGGTGCAGCCACTGTGGAGAACAGTATGGAGTTTCCTCAAAAAACTAAAAATGGAATGTCCATTTGACCCAGTGATCCCACTTCTAGGAATATATCCCAAGAAACCAGAAACACCAATCAGAAAGGATATATGCATCCCTATGTTCATAGCAACACAATTTACAATAGCTAGGATTTGGAATCAGCCTAAGTTCCCATCAGCAGATGAATGGATTAAAAAACTTTGGCACATCTACACAATGTAATACTATGCAGCTGTAAAAAGGAAGGAACTCCTACCATTTGCAACAGCATGGATGGAGCTGGAGAGCATTATGCTAAGTGAAATAAGTCAGTCAGAGAAAGATAAATATCACATGCTCTCACTCATTTGTGGATTATAATGAACAACGTAAACCGATGAACAAAAACAGATGTAGAGACAGAGAAGCATCGATCAGATGCTCAAAACTCAGAGGGAAAGCAGGGGAGGGTGCGGGTGAGAGGGAAAGATCAACCAAAGGACTTGTATGCATGCATATAAGCATAAATGATGGATGTGGACAACAGGGGGTGAGGGTGAGGGCAGGATTGGGGAGTTGAGGGGACATTGGAGGGATAAGGACACATTTGTAATATCTTATTCAATAAAGGGGGAAAAAGATTCTGATTTAATTGGTCAGCTTTGTGGCCTGAGCATTGGGAGTTTTAAAAGCTCTCATGTGATTCTAAGGTGCAGCCAGGTTTGAGAACTACACGATGTAAACCTGAGGCTCAAGACCTGGTCTGAGCAAGTGCCTGGAGCTATATTCATGTTAAGAATGCCTACAGGCTCAAATTTATTCTCATGAAGTCATATTTCTTCAACAGATAATTGTTTCCCTGATTATGGAATAAACAGGTGGAACCAGTCAAAAATTTTTTTCATATTATCCTAGGTTAAACAGCACTGTTCAAAGGAACTTTCTGTGATGATGAAAATGTTCTATATCTCCATTGTCCAATATGGTAGCCATTAGCTACATGTGGCTATTGTGTATGTGAAACATGGCTAGTAGGACAGATGAAGTGAAATTTTAATCTCATTTAATTATTCAGATTTAAATAGCAACATGTGACTAATGTAGTAGACAGTACTACTCTATAAAAAACACAATTAATTTCCTAAGAAAATATATCTTAATGTGTTTTTTTGCGGGGGGGGGGGGGGATTTGGATTTTTTCTTTCTACAAGTTGGAGTCTCCCAGGAGGCATATTTTTGCTTTAAAACAGCAGTACAAGTGCTACCACACTTCGCCATGTTGTTAACAGAAAGGCTTAGCATCCTCCCCATGCCTCTCCCACCTGCAATACCTGCTGCTGGATGCAGAAAGCAGCCATTGTGCCCTTGAAGGAGAGCATCTCCTCTAAGCTCTCTAAACTACTCACCTTTCTGGAATAGTTTGGTTTAGCCCAACTCTAATTTTTCAACTGTTCTCTCTGGAGTTAATTACAAACTCCAAATAATTAAAGAAAATAGGGTCTCCTGACAGAAGGCTGCAGATGTTCTCCATTTTATATCTACATTTTTTAAATAGCTTCTCCCCAGCCCTCTACCATATCCACGAATTTCTATACTGCACAACTAAGGACTACATTAAGCATTTGGAAGGTCTGCATTATTGTATTGCTGACAACTCGATGGCAGAATACAATTATACTATAGATTGCTTAGGTTTTCTGGGTGATGGGAAGGAATAAACATTATGGAGGGGGCAGTATAGACTGAGCTTTATCACATGCAATTCTCCTGACTGCCAGCCCCATATTCTGAATACTCAAAGCAAAAAGCAAAGGCAAGAATTCAGAAATACTGCTGCCATGCTGTGGCCATACACCTTGTTACATACATATTATGGTGGAAGTTCTGCTATCTTTGCTTTTAAATAGGTGTATGGTTTGTGTGGATTTAATGATGAAAAGGGATAGAACGGATTTTTTTAAAAAAGTAACAGCTTCAGCAGTCAGCGGCTATTCCAAGCTTATTTCAAAGATCAAGAAGAAATCTAAAGGTAGATGAACCAATAGGGCAGCATAGGTAAACACCTGTACTCACCGCCTCCCACGATCATATCAAAATTACAACTAAAATGCAGAATAACCATCATCCAGAACTGCCAGAAAGCTGGCTAAATGAAAGTCCTACAACAGTGGTTCTCAACCTTGGCTGCACATTAGAATCACCTGGGAATCTTTTTAAAATCCTGATTTCTGGGCCGCACCTCCAGAAATTCTGTTTCTTTGTTATGGGGTGAGGCCACAACATTAGTAACAAAGAAACAGAATTTCTGGAGGATGAGGTCCAGAAATCAGGATTTTAAAAAGATTCCCAGGTGATTATAATGTGCAGTCAAGGTTGAGAACCACTGTCCTACAACTAAAGAAGTAAAGAAGAAAGCACACTGAGACTGAGAGGAGGTGTGGAGGGGCAGAACGGGCTGGTCCGACAACTCACCACTTTTTTTTTAATCAGGAGGGAAATCGTCTCTCCGTGAAGAGAAAGGGGTCCAAGCCCCACACCAGAAGCCCAGCCCAGGGTCCCAGGGCTGTGAAGAGAAGTCCCCGTAACTACAGGTTTTAAAAACCAGTGTGGATTAGGGCTCAGTGAGACAGAGGCTGCTGGAGACCCAGCTGTTCCTCTTAAAAGGCCGGCACCACAAACTGAACTTACAAAGTCCTGCTTACCCTGAGTTCCAGCACCAGGATGAGGCTCTGGAGGACACAGGCACAAACAAGGAGGAACTGGATTGTCTAGCATCAAGGGCAGGAACTTGGGGGCAGCTTTCTACCAGATGGAGGTGCTCACAGGAATCATTGTTCCTATGCTGGGACCTCCGGGTCAAAGGGCCGACCTGCAACCATTTCTGTTTGCTCTACCCTAGTGATTCCCTAAGACCCCGCCTCATCCAATTTACAACCCCACCCAAGCTGCATGCAGCAGCTTTTGCATATGAATGGTCTGTCCTTACTCAGGCTAAAACCTGTCAAACATGCTGCAGCTGGGTCAAGGAGCTCCAAACCTATCAATAAAAGGACCAAGACCTGGCACCAGCACCAGCCTGCCTTGCTTCACAGCTGGGCCTCATCTGGGCACTTTCAAACCCAATACAAAGAGGAGAAATTTGCAGGTCTCTCTGTAGTTTCTTCTTGGGGGCTTCAGGAAGTGGCTGAATTTGCACTTCCCAGAGTACCCAGTGGTCAGTGTCAGACCATACCAGATTACAACTCTACACATCTATAAGAAACACTCAAGGGACAGACTCAGTGAACACCAAAGTCCCATTGAAGCAAGTCCTGCTCTATAAGGGTGTCTCCTGCACAGCAGCTCTCCCACTGTAGTCACAGCTGGTCCTCACAGCCAATTGGTCAATCCTAGTGACATCAACAGCAATCAAGTCTCAACTACATCAAGACTGTGCTCACAGTCTACAAAGGGGTGCATCTAGAGTTCCAAGCTCAGGTGACAGAGGAGGTTGAGCCACTGGGCCCTATAGGACACCTACTAGGCAAAGCCACTCTACCAACTTAAGGAGACATAGCAGCTCTACTCAATACATAGAAACAAATACAGGGAAGCAGCCAAAAGTGGAGTCAAAGAAACATGTCATAAATGAAAGATATGGAAGAAAGAAAACTATTAGATAAAGAGTTCAAAACCACAGTTATAAGGTTATTCAAGAATCTTCTAGAAACATCCAAGGTGCTTAGTGAGACATTTAAGGATCTTAGTAAGAATGCCAAAAAAAAAAAAAAAATGGAAAAGGACCAGTCAGAAATTAAGCATACACTGACTGAAATAGAGAATAATATATAGGGCAGGGATTCAACAGTAAAGTAGAGGATTCTGAGAATAAAATCAACAACTTGAAATATGAGAAAGCAAAAAATACCCAACCAGAAAGCAAACAGAAATAAGAATCTAAAAATATGAAGATAGTGTAAGGAGCCTTTTGGACAACTTCAAGAAATAATGACAGGAAACTTTCCTTAACTGGTGAAAGAAATAGACTTATAATTCTAGGAAGCATAGAGAGTCCCAAACAAGATAAACCCAAAGATAACCACACCAAGACACGTCATAATTAAAATGTCAAGGGCTAAATACAAAAAGAATCTTAAAAGCAGCAAGAGAAAAGCAGTTAGTTACCTATAAGGGAGTGCCCATATGACTGTCAGCCTATTTCTCTACAGACACTATGCAGGCCAAAAGGGAGTGGCAAGAAATATTCAAAGTGATGAATAGCAAGAGCCTACAACCAAGATTACTCTACCCAGCAAAGCTATCATTTAGAATTGAAGGTCAGATAAAGAGCTTCACAGACAAGAAAAACCTAAAGGTGCTCCCCACCAAACCAGTATTATATGAAATGTTGAACACCTATAAGAGGAAGAAGAAAAAGATTAAAAATATGAACAACAAAATAGAAACAAATACATACTTATCAACAATTGAATCTAAAATTCAAAATAAATGAATAAAAAATCTAATGAACAGAATAAACTGGTGAATAAAATAGAATGAGAGGCATGGAAATGGAACAAGCTGATGATTCTCAGAAGGAAGGGGGGTGGGGGGTGGAAAGAGATTAAACAAAGATCTTACATGCATATAAGCATTACCTATGGACACAGACAATAGGGTGGCAAAGGCCTGGGGCGAGGCAGGAACTGGGTGGAGGGGGGCAATGGGGAGGAAAAAGAAGGACATCTGTGTCCTTCTCAACAATCCTATATAATAATAGACAAATATGGTAATTAACCATACCTCCGACATGCTTCCCATTGGCTAATCAGGGTGATATGCAAATTAACTGCCAACCAAGATGGCGGCCGGCAGCCAGGCAGCTGAAGTGAACAGGAGGCTTGCTTGCTCCAGGGAAGGAGGAAGCCAAGGTTCCCCACCTGCCTTGCCGGCCTCTGAGCTGCTCTCTAAGAAACAATGTTGCAATTATAGAAGCTAAAAATACCCAGATACCTGCTTTCAGCCCTCAGAGCTGGAGCGAGCAGGACCAAAACAATGTTGCAATTATAGAACCCAAACAAACCCTAGATTCCTGCTTTCAGCAGCCGAGGCCTCAAGCTGGAGCCAGCCTCAGAGCTAAAGCTGGCTCTCAGCTCCAGTGACAGCCATAGAAGGTAAATAAATCCCAGAATAAAAGAAAAAAAGAAACAAAGGAGAGGTTGGGAGCTTCAGTCGCCCACCAGCCTGAAAACGGCCCTCAGCCCCTCACCCAGACTGTCCAGGCACCCCAGTGGGGACCCCCACCCTGAAGGGGGTGTGACCAGCTGCAAACAGCCATCAGCCCCTCACCCAGGCTGGCCAGGCACTCAAGCGGGACCCCCACCCTGATCCGGGACACCCTTCAGGGCAAACCAGCTGGCCCTCACCCTTGCACCAGGCCTCTATCCTATATAGCAGTAATTCCCAAAGTGGACGCTACCGCCCCCTGGTAGGCGCTGCAGGGATCCAGGGGGGCGGTGATGGCCACAGGTGCATTTGGGGGCGATGAGTAACTGCTATTAAAATTTTAAAAAAAATTAATTTCCAGGGGCTGAGTAATATTTTTTCTGGAAAGGGGGCGGTAGGCCAAATAAGTTTGGGAACCACTGCTATATAGTAAAAGGGTAATATGCCTCCCAGCACCGGGATCAGCGGAGTCACAAGGCCTCCTGGCACCAGGATCAGCGGAGCCGTGAGGCCTCTTGGCACTGGGATCAGTGGAGCAGCGAGGCCTCTCAGCACTGGGATCAGCGGAGCAGCGAGGCCTCACTGCCCCTGTGTCAAGCAGAGCCACAAGGCCTCCCAGCACAGGGATCAGCGGAGCAGTGAGGCCTCCTGGCACTGGGATCAGTGGAGCAGCGAGGCCTCACTGCCCCTGTGTCAAGCAGAGCCACAAGGCCTCCCAGCACAGGGATCAGCGGAGCAGCGAGGACTCCCAGCACCGGGATCAGCTGAGTAGCGAGGCCTCCTAGCACCGGGATCATCTGAGCAGTGAGGCCTCACTGCCCCGGTGTCAAGCGGAGCCCCGAGGCCTCCGAGCACTGGGATCAGTGGAGCTGTGAGGCCTCCTGGCCCCTGGAGCAGCGTGATAGGAGGCAGAGCCCAAACCCCCTGATCGCCCTGCGGCTCTGTGTGTGACAGGGGGCGGGGTCACAACCTCCCTATCCGCCCTGCTCTGTTCCTGACAGGGGAAGGTGCCCCAACCCCCTGATTGGCCCTGCTCTGTGTCTGATAGGGGGGAGCTCCCAAAACCCCTGATCAACCCTGCTCTGTGGATGACAGGGAGCGGTGCCCCAACCCCCTGATCTGCCCTGCTCTGTGTGTGACAGGGTACGGAGCCCCAACCCCCTGATCAGCCCTGCTCTGTGCGTGACAGGGGATGGCGCCGCAACCTCCCCATCGACCCTGCCTTGAGTGTACGGGGGCAGCACCCCAACCCCCCAATTGGCCCTACCCTGAGCGTGACTGGGGCTGGCATCGCAATCTCCCAATCTGCCCTGCTCTGTGCATGACAGGGGGCGGTGCCCCAACTCCCCAATCGGCCCTGCTCTGAGCCTGACCAGGGGCTGCACCTAGGGATTGGGCCTGCCCTCTGCCATCCGGGAGCAGGCCTAAGCCAGCAGGTCGTTATCTCCTGAGGGGTCCCAGATTGTGAGAGGGCACAAGTGGGGCTGAGGGACACTCCCACCCCCCGCCAGTGCACAAATTTTTGTGCACTGAGCCTCTAGTCTATATATATAAAAGGCTAAGCAACCATCCGACCATCCGACCATTCGACTGGCCAGTAGGTATGACACACACTGACCACCAGGGGAAAGACACTCAATGCAAGAGCTGGGAGCTGCAGTGACTTGGCAGTGGCAGTTCTCAGGTGATGCACCCTGAAACTAGAGAGGAGGGAACCCAATTTCTCGTGGGGCCACACGATTCTACCTTCGGCCATGGGTTATGTTGTTGCTGGGACACTGTCAGCCCAGAATCTGGTTTACTGCACACTTGCATTTGTGTTCCACACCCTGACAGCAACTTTGCAGCATGCCCTCTTGTATTCCGGGACCCCTCAGGGGATGTTGAAGAGCCAATTTTGGCCTGATCCCCGCAGGCCAGGCCGATGGACCTCACCTGCCAGAGGGACCCCGCTCACTCCACAGACGCCATTCAAGCCATGGTGCCACCCCAGATGCAGCTGGCTAGGGAGGGACCACAGAAGGTTGGCTCCAGGGCGTGTCCAGCCTGTCTTGCCCAGTCCTGCCCCACCCGCCACCTTCTAGTTAATTTCCTTTAAATGTGCACGAATTCATGCACCAGGCCACTAGTAAAGATTAAAAAAAAAAAAAAAGAAGAAGAAGAAATCTAGTTTCCCTGGGCAATAAACAGAGAACAAAAATTGAAATTAGCATTAGAATTGGAGATTCTACATTGTGAACTGCTTGATAGCAAGGCCTCTCTGTTCCTAAGTTTTACCATGTCTCTCGGACTTAGTTCAGGACATACAGTCTCAGGGTTTATTTGTTTGTTTTAACAGTTCCATTGAGATATAATTTAAATACTATGACATTCATCCATTTTAAATGCACAAGTTAATGATTCTTAGTACATTTATATTTGTGTAACCATTGCCCCTCTCCAATTTTAGAACATTTCTTCCACCACAAAAAGATCTCTTGGGCCCATTTGGTCACCACTTATCATCAACTGAAAAATAATATTGACTAGGTGTTTTGTGACCAAAAAGTTTTTATTTTGGAAAAAAGAAAGGCTCGCAACCCAGTACAAGCAGACATGGAAAGTCACATGCACACTTCTGGCCTGTATGCCAAGATGGAGGGGTATTCATAGAAAGGAAAAGGAAGTTAAAGGAATGGGAAGTTAGAACCATAGACTCTATAATAATAAAAGAGTGATATGCTAATTATACCAGCCATCCTTCTGGCCATCATTCCAGACATCCTTCCGGACAAAACTGGGGCTAGAGGGAAGCCAGCCCTTGTCCCAGGTGCCTGCCAGCGACCGGAGGGAAGCTGGTGCTGGCAGCTGGGGGAAGGAAGACCTACTCTTGCACGAATTTCATTCATCAGGCCTCTAGTTTTATTATAAACATAGTTTTTCCTGTAGGGTTCTGTGATGAAAGAAAGTGCAAGAACTTCTCCCATAAGCCCTAGCTCCTCCCACACACCCTCCCAACTGATTGTTTACCTAAAGTTCCAGTTAGTCATTATCACTGTTATCCCTAACCTTCCTCCAAAATTAAGCAATTGCTAATCTATCTTATTTCTGTATGGATTTGCCTATTCTGTATTTTTCATAAGAGGATAGGACTGTTTGTTAGCTGTAAATAAATGGAATGATACAATATGGTGTTTTGTGTCTAGCTTCTTTCTTAACATAATGTTTTCAAAGGTTCATCCATGTCATAGCATGGATCAAAACTTCATTTTTTATCTATGAAGGTATAATATCCAAATGTATGACAAGATAACATTTTGTTTTTTCATTCATCATTGACAGATATTTAGGTTGTTTCCACATTTTGTCTATTATGAATAATGCTGCTGCTTGTGTACCAGCTTTTGGACAAATATTTTCAATTCTTTTGGGTATACACTTAGAAATGGTCTTGCTGGGTCATATGATAAGTCTATGTTTAACATTTTGAGGAACTCTCAAACTGTTTTCAAAAGTGAGTACACTATTTTACATACCCACCCGCAATGTAGGAAAGTTCACACCCTCATCAACACATTATTTCCCATTTTTTAATATTATGGCCATCCTAGGGAATGTGAAGTCATATATCATTGTTTTAATATATATTTTCCTAATTACTAATGATGCTGAATACCTTTTCATGTCCTTACTAGCCATTCATAAATATTCTATGTTGAAAATTTTCATTGAATCAATGGGTTATCTTATTATTAAATCATAAAAGTTCTATTTATATTCTGGATACAAGTTTCTTATCAGACATAATATTTGCAAATATTGTCTTTAATTCACTAGGTTATCTTCACTTTCTTAATAATGTTTTTGAAGAGCATAGGTTTTTAATTTCAATAAAGTTGAATTTGCTTTTTAAAATCATATATAAGCCATCTTTGCTGAATCCAAAGTCAGAAAGATTTTCTCCTATGTTTTCTTCTAAAAGATTTACAACTAACAAACAGTCCTATCTTCCTACCTCAACAAATGTAACCTCACAACTACCTAAAGGCCAGGTTCAAAGATAAAGTTCTCAGACTCTAAGTTCTATATCTAAATGTAGTGACTTGGAGACTATACCTATCCCCCTTCTCTTCTCACTCTGTGGTCACCCCTCACTGTGAGGAACCTCACACATGCCCACTTCCCCTAAGTTGCAAACAGCTGCCTCCTGCTGCTCCTTCAGGCATAGGATCCCACACCAACTATCTGTGTTACCCTGGGAAGACAGAGCCAGGAAAGGAGCTTGTGAAGCTCTGTAAATGGGCTTGTGGACATTTAGGTAGGGAATTCCAGCTTCCTGGGTACCTAATGTGTGGCCTAGAAGGGGCTAAGGGGCTCTTTGTGGGCACATCTCCTTGATTCCACTGTCTTCTCCTCAAAGTGAGGCCTTCTAAAGTAAAGGGACTGAGTTATGCTCATTGCATGAATCTAAGTGTGGCACTAAGAGTACCAAATCTTGAGGGGGAGAAAATTAGAGGAGAACTAATGGCCACTGGTTCTGTGTGCATGGAGAAACATGCACACAGGAGGAATTGCTCCTCCATGGGCTCTCATCTAACCCTAGAAACCGAAAAGGGCATCCATAAAAGCAAAGTGGGAAAACAACCTCAGAGGGATTGATTCAGTCTTGGGTCTTGCAAACCTAGGCTATTATTTCCTCCATTTTCCTGGCTTGTCTTCCCCAATCAGATTTCAACCTTCATGCCAACAATTTTATCCATATACCTGTGCTTTAACATGGCTTTATATGGGTCTCCAAGGCCCTAAGGCTAGGATAGTAGGAACCCATTCATGGGTAAAGACCTCCTGGCTCCAGGCTCTCTTCACTGGTTACATCCAAAGGCAATGCCTCTAAATGTTTCATGAACACCAAGACCACTGTGTACTAGCTGTTCCCCTAGTTGTGTGGATGGCCTGAAGTCCCACCAAGAATAGAGAGCTCCAATACATCATCACCTTCACAATGAGCTACGTAGTTTGAGTGGGGCCAGCACCTCTGTTCTATCACCCATGAGCAAGCGCTGATAAGGAGGTAGTGCAATGCAGGGAGACATTCAGCTCTGCACTGCCCATTAATGAATGTGCTTTTGTGTTGCAATTCCCTTGATACAGGTTAGGTAAATCTAAACTTCATTTACTCAGCACCAAAGACTTCCCCAGGACTTAGGGCTAACTCAACAGCAATCTGTCATTTGTCACACACCTTCTTATGTTGCCTTTCTCTGCTTGGCTGGAACTCTGAGCCATGCTCAAGCAAACATTTCAAAGATTGTCATAGACACTAGAACACTGTGGTAGTAGAAGCTTAGAGAAGACAGATGCCTCCAAGAGGGGAATGGTAACCAAGTGGGTTTTTTTTTGGGGGGGTGGAGTAAATGGGGAATGCTGACACCAGGCAGCAGAGTATAGACTGGCATACACTGAAAACATTTGAAGAGGGGGAGGAATTGGAGTTGACCCACATATAGTGATGTAGAAGGTACTTCAAGAAAGAAGAAATAGATAGCTACTGGGGTCTCAATTCGGTCCCTATTAGATGCATCTATATTGCAGACACAGAGACAGAGAAATAGGATTGAACATGATAGTATAAAAATGAAGAAGGAAGGAATGGGTTGGACCACAGCATCCAAGAAAATGGCTTCCTAGGTCCCATTCATAGCACTGATTTATATTCTTTATGGACTCCTGGAAATTCTGGTACTGTTGCTCTATAGAACAATCATGATCAAGCTCTGAAATTTCTAATTATTTCTCTCTTCAGAGTTCTATTCACCCCATCTTCCTTTCCATTCTCTGTGTCAAAAAAAATAGAATAGCTCATGATGTGGAAAGTTCATTTTGGTAAATATTGAGTTTTTAATTACTTATTCATTTAACAAACACTAAGCCCTATGTTGGATATTGGGACTATCAAGATGAATGGAAAAAGTATGGTTCCTGATATTTTAAGATTTACATTATATCAGGGTAGAAGGATAGACAGAAGTAAGCACATAAGCATAATAGAAATATCATCAAATAATGATAATGACTATGAGGATAAAGTAGCAAAATGGCAAGTAATTGGAGTGAGGGTGGCCAGAGAAAGCATCTTTTAAGAGAAAATCTTTGAGCTGAAAATTGAATGATGAGAAGGAGGAAGTCATGCGAAGACCTGACATGGTTCAGTGGTTGGGATGCAATCTATGAACCAGGAGGTCATGGTTGGATTCCCAGTCAGGGTACATGCCCAGATTGCAGGCTCTATCTTCAGTAGGGGGCATTCGGGGCAGCTAATTAATGATTCTCTCTTATCATTGATGTTTCTCCCTTCCTTTCTGAAATCAATAAGATATATATTTTTAAAAAGGATGTTCTCTTACCCTTTGCAACATCATGGATGGACCTGGAAATTATTGTGCCAAGAGAAATAAGCCAGTCAATGAAAGACAAGTATCACATGATGCCATTTATATGTGGAATCTAATGAACAAAATAAATTGATACACAAAATAGGTCCAGAGGCATGGATGTATGGAACATACTGACAGATCTCAGAGGGGGGGGGGGCGGGAATAGGAAGAGATTAACCAAAGAACTTATATGCACATATGTATAGCCAATGAACAGAGACAATAGTTAGGTGGAGGTCTTGGGTGGAGTGGGAGCTGGGTGGAGTGGGGCAAAGGAGTGGGGGAAATGGAGGACATCTACAATACTTCCAACAATAAAAATAAAATTTAAAAAAGAAAAGGTTTCTGTAGATGGGTTACACAACAAGGTAAATGTTCCTTTAACACTACTAAACAGTACATTTAAAAATGGATGAATTGGTAAATTTTATCTTATGTCTGTTTTAGCACAATTAAAAATTTTTTTAAAGTAAAAATATGATGTTATCAGAAAGAGAGAGAGAAACCAAGTCCTTTTTTCTCTTTGCCCATAGGTTAAAATATTAAGAATGAGAATTTGTCTTCTGTGCTCAGTCCTCACCCAGTCTCTATCTCCAATGTCTGGCTAACTGTGTACCTGCCGCTGCAGCTCCTAACTGTTCCTAACTCACTTTCTCTTTTCTCTCAGGCCTGTCTCTTGCCTTCTTCCTTTAGATCAGAGGAATTACGCACACGTGCACACACATACACACACACACACATACACACCTGCTATATTATATGGGATTTTCAGAACTTGGTTTTATTTTACTTGCCACCAACTCTGTTTCATGATGGTGTTGTATCTTATAGGTGTGTCATTTTGTAGGATATCCTTGGCCTGACCTCAGTGCTTTCAGCTCAAGAGGCTACTACTCACTCTTTGTTAATGGCCGAAACTTTTTGGCCCTTTTCACTCTCTTCACCTTCTTTGGAATTTCTGTACTAGTGGAAGAGGATGTTTTTCTTGAACTCCCATGAAGCAGTCTTTTTATTCCCCTTTGTATCTTCTTCACCTAGAAGGGCAACAGGGTGACCCCAGAAATTCACTGGATGGGAGGGAAAAGATGGCAACAGGATGGAAAAGAGGGTTTCATGAGAAGAGGCACAGGCAAATGAAGGATTTTATGCCAAACAAGAAACAAGCAGGAGTCTTGGGGGGAGGGAAATCAATGGGAAAGAAAAGGAGGAGCTTGGATGAGGTAGTCTCACCTTGCCACCATATCTGGACCTGGGTTGATAGGGGTTCTTCCTCTTCTTCCTCCGTTTTGTGGTTGAAGTTGTTTGTTTTGTGCTTGGAGTTGCTTGTTCCATAACTTTTCTACGTTCGTCTGGTTTCCTGGTAACCTTAGCCATGTTGAACCATCCCTGTGGTCTTCTACAGAGCTCCCAGCCAGACTTAAAAATATCCCTTGCCAGGACAATGAAGAGCCACACCCTTCAGCTTTGTTTGTTCATAGGCAGTAGGTTATAAGAGGGAGGGGCTTTGACATCACAAAGCATCAGTCTTGGCTCCTCCCTGATGGTGGGGTTGCTAGGGAAACCAATATATGCTGCCTAGAGTTGGAGAGAGTGGGCACTTCCTGAACATTCTCCTAAAGAATTTTCCCAAGCTGGCCTGCTATCTCTTGTCATCATCTGCACACATGGCAGGAAGAATATGTTTCCTTCATATAGGATTGAGTGTTTGGAAATACATCCATATATCTATTGGCAATCGATTTTTGAGAAGAATGCCAAGAACATTCAATGAGAAATAATAATTATTTTCACAAATGGTATTGTGACAACTGATTATCCATATGTAAAAGAATAAATTTGGACCCCTATTTCTCACTATATGGTACTCAGATGAACTCAAAACAGATCAGACCTAAATATAAGAGTTAAAATTATAATAGTAAGAAAGCATAGGCAAAAACCTTCATGATTTTTGAATAGGTAATAGTTTCTTAGGTATAACACAAAGGATACAAGCACAAAAGAAAAAAATGACAAATTGACATCAAAATTAAAACCTTTTGATTTAACAGACCCTATCAAGAAAGTGAAGAGAAAAAAATTGAATGTATAGAAGTGAAGGAAGAGAATGCAAATTTTGTACATCATATGCCTATAAGGGAAATTTAGCTAGAATATATAAAGAATACCACAATAAAAAAATATATTTTTATTGATTTCAGAGAGGGAGAGAGAGATATAAAATCAATGATGAGAGAGAATTATTGATTGACTGCCTCCTGCACACCCCTCACTGGGCATTGAGCCTGCAACCCTGGCATGTGCCCTTACTGGGAATCGAACCATGACTTCCTCGTTCACAGGTCAGTGCTCAACCACTGAGCCACCATGGCCAAACAAGAACAGCACAATTTAAAAGTGGCCAAAAGATCTGAAAGACACTTCTCTAAAGATATACAAATGGTGAATTAGCACACAAAAAGATACTCAACATCATTAGCCATCAGGGATATGCAAATCAAAACCAAAATGAGATATCACTTCACACCCACTAGTACAACAATAATTTAAAAGTTAGATAATAACATGTATTGGGGAGGTTGTGAAAAAATTGGAACCCTCATACACTGCTTGTGCAAATGTAAAATGATGCAGCAGTTTGAAAAACAGTCTGTCAGTTCTCCTTAAAAGCTAAGCATAGAGTTATGATATGACCCTGGAATTCCACTGCTAGGTATATCTACCCATGAGAAATGAAAACTATATCTACACAAAAACATGTACATGAATGTTCATAGTAGCATTTTTCATAAATGCCAAAGATTGGAAACAACTCAAATGCCCATCAACTGGTGAATGGATAAATAAAATGTGGTACATCCATAGAATGGAATATTATTTGGCCATAAAAATCGAATTCTAATACCTGCTGCAACATGAACCTCGAAAACATTGTGCTAAGTGAAAAAAGTCAATCACAAAGGACTACATGTTATATGATTCTATTTATATGAAATATCTACATTAGGAAATCTGTAATCACAGAACACCTAGTAGTGGTGGCTTAAGGCTGGGCAGGGAATAGGGATATTGGAAGGTGAATATATTACATCTTTGAATTGTACACTATAAATGGATGAATTGTATGTTTTATGAAATATCTTCTATCTATATAATAAAAGCCTAAGTGACCATTATGGCAGAACAACCATACTACTGGTCACTATGATGTGCACTGACCATCAGGGGGCAGACGCTCAATGCAGGAGTTGCCCCTTGGTGGTCAGTGCGCTCCCACAGGGGGAGCACCACTCAGCCAGAAGCTGTGCTCACAGCTGGTGAGTGCAGCGGCAGTGGTGGGAGCCTCTCCCACCTCTGTGGCAGTGCTAAGGAGCAGTGAGAAAGCCGGCGGTAAGGAGCAAGAAATCCCTGACTGATAGAGGGATGTCATCTACCAGCTTAGGCCTGATCCCCATGGGGGATCCCAGACTGTGAGAGGGCACAGGCCAGGCAGTGGGACACCCCCCCGGTGCACAAAGTTTGTGCACCAGGCCTCTACTATGTTAATAAAGCTATTTTAAAAAGATGAACAAGAACTGTCTCCATGAAGATTGTTTACTATTTAGTACTTTATAATCAAACTAGAGGCCCAGTGCACCAATTCATGCATGGGTGGGGTCCCTTGGCCTGTCTAGAAATCGGGGCTGATCGGGGGGGTTGGCCTGCCGGGAGGAAGGACCATGGGAGGTTAGCCCCAGCAGCAAGCTAACCAATGACCGATTCTGCAAGGAATCAGGCTCCCTCCTCTCTCCTGATTGGGTCTGGGGTGCGGGTGAACCAGATTCAGGGCTGTCAGGGTCCCAGCTGCAAGATCTGTGTCAGTGCACATCATAGCTACCAGCCAGTCATCCAATCGTTCCAGTTGTTCAGTCGTAATGGTCACTTAGGCTTTTGCCCCGACCTGCAGGGCACGCTTCGTGGGTACACCGCACCAAATCCTGCAAAGGAATGAGAGGATAGGAGACGCGAAGAAATGGAGGCAAGACAAAGTTCTGATCAAGCCTCAGTTTTATTTTTACAGCGGGTGGTATTTATGTTGTTTCTAGAGGAAGGGGGTGGGCAAAGGAAGTCGTTAAGGATATAACAGGCTTTGGAATGTCACAGCTTATCAGTGGAGATGTACTTTGCTTTGTGCTTAGGGTGAGGGTATGTTATCTTTTAACTCCAGGCTAAATCGCAAGGTTAACTTTTAACTCCAGGCCAAATCGGGAGTTGGCTTGGAGGAGCCAGAAACCTATTGTTGTAAGCTGGAGATGTATATGTGATTTATAATGGCTCCCAACAGGCTTTTATAAATATAGAAAGTTCTTTACAATCAGCATGCTCAGTGGTTAGACTGCCAGCCTATGGACCAAGGGTCAGGGGTTCAATTCCGGTCAAGGGCACATACCTGGCTCTGGTTGGAGGATGTGCGGGAGGCAATACATTAATGTGTCTCTCTCACATCAATGTTTCTCTCTTTCTCTCTCTCCCCCTCCCTTCCTCTCTTCCACACTCTCTCTCTAAAGAAAAAATCAATAGAAAAAGTATCCTTGGGTGATGATTAACAACAATAACAAAAGGTTCCTTACAATCAGAACCCCATTCACAAGCTGTGGACTTTAGGTGAATAATTTTCTTCTCTTCCTGACTTTTGTTTCTTCATCTGTAAAATGGGGTTTATAATAGTACCTATCTTATAAGGTGATCACCAAGATTAAATTAAATAAATGGTGATTTTCAAACATGAAAATATGATGACCACAAGAATATATCTGTGGACTCCTGAGAATTTATTTTGTGATTTCAAGTTTGACAATCAATGCCATTTTCATTCAAAATCATCACCAATACCAGTGCTGATCAGACACAGGAGACATGTATCATAGTTCAAGATTATCCAGAATATACTCACTCATCAAAATCTAAACAGAACTCTTTATACTTACCATCAAGAACTTACTGAGGCCCAGCGGTGTAGCTCAGCAGTTGACCATTGACCTATGAATAGGAGGTCACGGTTCGATTCCTGGTCATGGCACATGCCTGGGTTGCGGGCTTGATCCCCAGTGTGGGGAGTGCAAGAGACAGCCGATCAATGATTCTCTCTCATCACTGATGTTTCTCTTGCCCTATCCCTTCCTCTCTGAGATCAATAAAAATATATTTTAAAAAAAGAACTCACTGAGAATATATCTACTGCAACGTAACTCTCCTATACTGCTGGAGAGAGTATAAAGTGTTATAATTTCTTTGGACAGCTAGTTGGCAGTCAGGATACCTATAAAGGAATACTATTCAGCCTTACAAAGGAAGGAAATTCTGCCCCATGCTACAATATAGATGAACCCTTGAAAACATTATGCTACATAAAATAAGCCAGTCACAAAAAGATAAATACTACATGATTCTACTTATATGAGGTCCCTAGAGTACTTAAAATCACAGTGACAGAAAGTAGAATGGTGGTTGCCAGGTGATATATGGGAAGGGGGAATGGGGAAGTGCTGTTGAATGGATATAGAGTTTCAATTTTGCAAGATGAAAAAAAATCTAGAAATCTGTTGCACAATATGATATTGCTAATACAACTGAACTATAAAATGGTTAATATGGTAAGTATTATGTGTTTTAAGCACACTTTTTAAAAATAAAAATAAATGTTGTCAAAGTTTAAAAAAAAAGAAGTATTTGCTGTTGAGCCAAAAAATAGTCAGAAGAGCTGGCAGCTGGAAAACCAAATAGTACTAACATAGCACTAAAGTCAATCTCTTATGTCTGTTTGTTCTGGCATCAAAGTCCAGCTTCTCACTGAAAATCCAACACAGTTGCATTTTGGAATCACCTGAGGAGATATAAAATTTTCTGATGTCTGAGCCTCATCTCTAGAGATTCTGACTTACTTTGTCTGGGGTATGGCCTGGTAATTTAAAAACAAAAGTAAAAACAGGTGATTCTGAATATAGCCAAGATGAAAATCCATTGTCTACTGCATTTTGATTTTTGACTACTGAGAGCTTTCAAGGCCCTATCCTTTCTCCTTTCCTTTCTGCTCCATATCTGAGCAAGTTAGGTGCTCTGTCCCTTTACACCAGTGGAAATTTAAAACCATGAAAGGCCCAGACCCCATGTACAAACTACCACCCAGCCCAACTTCTTACACAATTAAAATCCTAAGGCATCCACCACCATTTCACTGCTGTTTCACCTTAAACAGAACATGAGCCCTTCCCCTGGGGGAAGATTTGTGCTGTTTACCATGTGAGTAATCAACTGTATTAGTTTCCTATAACAAACTACCACAAACTTGGTTGCATAAAGCAACAAAAAGTATTTTCTCACAGTTCTGGAGTCTGAAATCAGTTTCACTTGTCTGAAACTTAACATGTCAGCAAGACCACACTTTCTCTAAAGGCTCTTTGGAAGAATCTGTTCTTAGTCTCTTTCAACCTCTGGTGATTGCTGGAATCTCTTGGCTTATGGCCTTGTTGCTTCAATCTTCAAAGCTAGCATCTATGAATCTCTCTCTGCTTCATTTTCACATCACCTTATGCTCTGTGTGCCTGTCAAATCTACCTTTGCCTCCCTCTTATTAGGGTAAATGGATGCATTTATGGCCCACTCACAAAATCCAAGATGAAGTCCTCATCTCAATACCCTTAACTTAGTCACATCTGCAAAGATCCTTTCTTCAAATATGGTAAAATTTACAAGTTCTAGGGATTAAGGCCTGAAGTCTCAAGGAGCCATTTTTCTGCCTACCACAACATCCATTGGTACCATGTGTCACTTTTCCCAACATCCAAGAATTCTTATCTGGGAAGATTGCTCAGTATCCAGTAGGGAAAGTTAGGTACCTAAGTAAAACAGGAATATTATTCCTAATTCATAGCTGACAGGACTGAAGGCACACTAGAAGTTGTGGAAGTTGGAGAAAGGTGCATTTAGTTATGTTTTCTTTCAATGGGACAATTCCTTAATTACCTAAAAAAATCTGTTGAGCCCTTTACAGCAAATAGGCAAAAAGTGAAAGGGGCATCTTCAATGCAATGAGCTGTCCTGGAAGTTTTTGAGGAAAAGAAAAATAAATTGAGACACAAAGGAGCACACCAATTCCTAAGTTCAGAATGAACTGATTTTATTGCTGAGCAGAGCAGCATCTTGAATGCAGGCAGAGAGCTAGCAAGTGGTTCCAACACTGTTGTGAATTTTCAGCTCTATTTATATGTAATTAAAACTGCAGTTATTATACATCATCCCACTTTTAGTAAGTGGTAGATATTCAAAACCTACTGTCAAGGTTTACTGTAACCTTGACAGTAGTTACTCTGATGTACTGTTTTTCATAATTATCAGGATTACTTTGACATTTTGTTCTTCACCGTTCTTTATCAGTTCCCTCTATGGTTTCCCTTGGCACTTTATCTAGCACATGTGATTAGTCATGCCCTTCAACATTCCTCAGTTAGTTTTTATTACATTCAGTTTCTCCACAGAAGTGAAAATATCCAGGTTCAAGCACTTGTTCTGACACTAATTTGTTGTGTGTCATAGAACAAATCCCTTCTCTTAGCTGGGGTTCTAGATTTTGCATCTGAAAAAAAAAGTCTTATGGCCCTGTCCAAAAGCACAGAAATATTTATGGTGGCTGAAGCATCCTGGACACTCCACAGAGAGAACTCTCTTAAACCACAGCATTGCTGACCCACATAGGAGGCTGCTTGCTGTCTTTGTGACATCTCAAGTTGGTCCTGAATTCTACTATGTGGCATTAGGCAAAGAAAAGCAATCATTCTTCCTTGGAATGACTGTAACAGATCTCATTCTTGGCAATTACTTTAGCTGGGAATGACAAATTTTTTCATGATGAATAAAAGCTTTTGTGTTTTTTCCAAGCACTGGAACACTGCCTAAATAGACACACCAAACCACCATGCTGGAAGACTTTGGAATGTCTGATTTGAAAACCAGGCACAGGACAATACAATGAAGGCCTCTGCCTCCATTTTTTTTCCAATTATTTTCCTCTCCCTGCTTGCTCCACTGTGCCAAATTTAAAGAATCTTTTCTCTGAAAACTTTAAAACATTACCATAATCATTTTTATTAGTTTTAAGCAAGTACCAAATTAATTAGCAATATAGTGCAGCCCAATAACCAACTTAATGTGTTCCAGGGGTAGACAGCCTTTAAAGAGTCTCTTTAATCCATACTGGTTAACCCATCTCTCTAGCATAGGACAGTGGGGAATGCATGGGCTTTATGCATGATAAACTCAATCTAGAATCCTAGTTCTATTACTTCCTAACTGTGTGACTTTGGGGAAGTTTTTAACTTTCGGGGCCTCCATTTCCTCATCCTATAAAATCAGTCTCGTGATAGCTACTCACTATGGTAAGTGGTTTACAGGGACTATATCACTTAATCTTTACATTGGTTCTGAATTTGCTGTCATGTGCTTTTATTGTGAGGATTAAGTGAGATAACTCAGGTAAGCAACCAATAGGTAGTAGGGTGCTAAAGAAAATAGTGGCCAGTTATTACTGTGTGTTCAGCTTAGTGCTAGGTACTGTGGAGGAAATTAAAAAGTATTTACTCACCAAACATAAATTGAGCACCTAAAACATATTTATACAAAAAGTGGAGAGGGACTATTCAAATGAAGTCCATGACTCAATTTTGTCAGTCTTAATTGGTTCTTTTTCGGTTTGCAGTGGTTTAGGTGGGGTCGGATTACATATCCCTCCTGGCCAGATGAGCCTCCAAGAGTACAATTGCTGACAAAGCTGGATACAAACCAAACTAAAAGCAGAAAATATTTGGGACATTCAAGTGGCCTCTGCCAGAGAAATCAGGGGCTTGCACACCCTTACTGACAACTCTCCAGAATTGCCTCCCCGCACATCAGCGTCTGTCCACTGATTCCATCCCTCTATCCCTTCTGCCTCCTGTCTGTCACACATGCTCCTCCATAAGCTTGCCAAACCCCTACTCTTTGATCTTCTTGGCATTCTTCAGGTCATTCCCCAGTTCTGGCATAAGATTTCTATGCCCATTAAAATTCAACTCATTTCACATGTTTGAACGACAGACCCTTCCAGGGATGGTCAGAAATGAACGTTGAAGCCACCTTTCCATAGCATATGGTGAAAATAGAAGCTCTATAATATGATGAGAGCTTACAGAAAGAAAACAGCCACACACACACAAAAAAAAGAAATGATTATTTTTTAAATAAAATAAGGGTGAACTCTGTATCTTCCTTTCAATTTTACTGTGAACATAAAACTGCTCTGAAAAAGTAAGTCCTTAAAAAAATGAGTTTCTGATTAGCCATTTTAAACTAACAAGGAATAAAGAGAAATTCTGATCCAAAAAGTAAGAGTGATATTTATGTAGTATGCATGAAACCATTATGAACATAAATAAATTAATAAAGTTAGTACTGCACACCACATGTCAGCTTATTGCCAGGTGCCAATATTTATAACCTTATCTATCTATATCACACACATTCCCTGATGCATAGATTAACATGTAAACACTTTTAAACTATATTATTACATGTGATTTAGAGTTTATATGTGAGAAAACACAATTAACCAAGGGAAAAACTATAAAGATAGTTGAGTCTAAACAATAAAGGAATACCTAAGATTAGAATATATTAACTACAAGCATCAATGATTTAAAGTGAGAAATATAGTGTATAAAGACCACACACTCAGGTTTTTGTCTACCATGATTAAAAGGATACACTTGTTCCAAATTATAATAAATTGAAGAAAAGTTTTATCCACCTAAGTTTACTAAGTCACTGTAGTGTGTTGAATAGACACCACCCCTCCCAAAATTCATGTCCACCTGGAACCAGGCTAACTTTATTTGGAAATAGAGTCTCTGCTGTTGTAATTAGCTAAGGATCACAAGATGGAATCATTCTAGATTTAGGGTGAGTCTTAAATCCAATAACATATCCTTATAAGTAGAGGAGAGGACACATAAAAACACAAAAGGGAAAGCCATGTGAAGATGAGGCAGACCTTGAAATGATGCACCTAAAGGTCAAGAAATGTTAAGGATTGCTGACAACTACCACAAGCTAGAAGAGAAGCACAGAATAGATTCTCTCTCAGAGCCTCCAGAAGGAACCATCCATGCCTACACCTTCATTTCAGAATTCTGGTTTTCTGAACTGTGAGAAAATAAATTTCTGTTGTTTTAAGCTACCCAATTTGTGATAACCTGTTATAGTAGCCATGGGAAAGTAATATGGCCACATTAACTTTGATATACAAACCTGAAAAATCATAAAAAATGAGGACTAAAAACCTATCTAATTTGTGAATATAAAAGCATAAATTCTAAATAAAATATTGGAAAATTAATTCCTGAAGAATATATATTAGAATATTATAGTAAGCCTAGTTTACTATGACTAGGCAGGTTTTATTTTAGGCACATATAGATGCTTAATTATTAGAAAATGTAAGAATAGTATTCATCACATTAGAATCAAAGCTAAATGACCATCTTGATAGATGTCAGTAGGGCATATGTTAAAATCCACATGACTTTGTAATAACTATTCTTAATAAAGTTTGATGATAAAGGCATTTCCTTAGCAGGACATTATATATATATATATATATACACACACACACATACACATACACATACATACATATATATACATATATATACATACAAACATATACAGACATATACTTCCCAGCTCTATCCAATGAAAGGCCCTAGAAGCAACAACCCCAGTACCAATGAGCACACCTAGTACCCAGATTTTGATTTCTAAATACAATTCTCCTTGAAGAAAAGGACTAGGGCAGCAAATTCACAAAATGAGCCTGGAGTCCAGCCATGTGGCTCAGTGGTTGAGCATCTACCCAAAAACCAAGAGGTCACCAGTTCAATTCCTGGTCAGGGCACATGCCTGGGTTGTGGTCTCGATCCCCAATAGGGGGCATGCAGGAGGCAGCCAATTGATGATATTTCTCATCAATGTCTCTCTTTCTATCCCTCTCCCTTCCTCTCTCTAAAAATTAATTACAACATATCAAAATAAGCCTGGAGCATCTTGTAGTACCAGAAAGCAGGAAATACTCAAAGAATAAAAGAATGGGGTATATCAAAGGCATTCAGGAGCCAACCTTAAAGAACACTCAATGGCTAAAGTTGGAACAATTTGACCAAAAAAATAAATAAAATAGTATTGGAGTATAACCCAAAGTATAAAATATATATACATGAGTCCATACTGGTAAAAATTCATGATTGGCTCTGGCCGGCATGGCTCAGTGGATAGAGCATCAGCCCATACACCTAAGGGTGGAGGTTTCGATTCCCAGTCAAGGGCACGCATGTACCTGACTTGCAGGTTTGATCCCTGGCCCCAGTTGGACTGCACAGGTGCAGGAGGCAACCTCTCTCTCTCTCTTTTTCTCTCTCTCTCTCTCTCTCTCCCCCTTCCTCCTTCCCTCTCTCCTTTTCTCCTCACTCCCTTCAGCTCTCTCTAAAAATCAATGGAAAAATAAAAAATAGCCTCGGGTGAAGATAACAAAAAATAAAAAATGAAACAAAATTTAAAAATACATGATTGAGCCCTAACCGGCTTGGCTCAGTAGATAGAGCATCGGCCTGCGGACTGAAAGGTCCCAGGTTCAATCCTGGCCAAGAGCATGTACCTTGGTTGCGGGCACATCCCCAGTAGGAGGTGTGCAAAAGGCAGCTGATTGATGTTTCTCTTTCATCGATGTTTCTAACTCTCTATCCCTCTCTCTTCCTCTCTGTAAAAAATCAATAAAATAGACTTTAAAAAAATACATGATTGAATAAATAAATGAGGGAGGAAAGAAAACCCTTTTAATTCATAAATAAGGAATGATGGACATAGAAAAACATCATTTGGCAAATACCACAGTAGTAATTGTTTCAAAAAAATCAGTGGATATTAAAATCAGTGGATAAAAGTATAATGAGAAACAATATTTACATAATATCAAAATATCTTACCACAAGATATTTATAATTTATTATTGAGGGGAAAATAGTAACTTTACAGTGAAGAAACCTTATAAACAATGATCAAAGTTAAAATAATCAGTACTGGGACATATCAACATCGTATACCTCCTGATATGATGCCCTAAGAAGAGCACAGTATCACTTCTAGGGTATTCTTGCCAAAAATGCAAAACTCAAGTTGAACAGCATTCTACAAAATAAGTGGCCAATTATCTTCAAAATGTTCAGAATCAGTAAAAATAAAGTTTTAGAGAACTATCCTAGATCACAGAAGATGAAAGAGACATGACAACTACATGACATTTGTGGCCTTGGATTGAAAAATAAAGACATTATGAACAATTAATAAAAAAAAAGTTTAAGATCTGTAGATTGGTTAATAGTATTGCATCAATGCTAATATTCTGGTTTTGATACTTTTGCCATGACTATCTATACTAATAATAGAGGAATATGCAAATTGTCTGGGGTGCCGTCACAGTAACAGTAACGACCAGGGGGGTTAGTGAGGGACAACCAAACGACTGAACAGCAGGCTGCGTGAGGCGACCAGACTGGCAGGGGGGGCAATTGGGGGCGACCAGACTGGCAGGGGGGGCAATTGGGGGTGACCAGGCCGGCAGGGAGGGCAGTTGGGGGCAACCAAGCCAGAAGGGGGGCAGTTAGGGGTGATCAGGTTGGCAGGGGGGGCAGTTAGGGGCGATCAGGCAGGCAGGCAGGCAGGTGAGCAGTTAGGAGCCAGTGGTCCTGGATTGTGAGAGGCATGTCCAACTGCCAGTTTAAGCCCGATTGTGGGATCAGGCCTAAACCAGAATCGAACATTCCCCAAGGGATCCTGGATTGAAGAGGGTGCAGGCTGGACTAAGGGGAACCATCCCATGCATAAATTTCATGCACCAGGCCTCTAGTTAAGATATAACATTTTAGAAAGCTGGATGAAGGGTATATGATAAATCTTTGTACTATTTCACAAATTTTTGTGTATCTGAATTTATTGCAAAATTTAAAGTTAAGTAAGTAAATTTAAAAAAAACCTCTAAAAATTATAGTGTATCTCATACAATGGAATTTTATGCAAATATTAAACTTACAGTTTTATTTTTTTAATATGTTTTTATTTATTTCAGAGAGAGGAAGAGAGAGGGAGAAAGAGATAGAAACATTAATGATGTGAGAGAATCATGAATTGGCTATCTCCTGCACATCCCCTACTGGGGATCAAGCCCTCAACCAAGGCATGTGCCCTAACCTGAAATCAAATCATGACCTCCTGGTTCATAGGTCAATGCTCAACTACTGAGCAACACTGGCCAGGCAAACTTACAGTTTTCTTAAAGTAATAGGGTGCCAATGAGGTAATGCTCACACTATGTTACATGGAGATATATATGTAAATGTTATGTTCTGTATGATCCCAATTTTGTATAATTATTCATAGATACATGCATACCAAAGCAAGAAGTGTAAAGGTAATTTTAGGAAATAGAAGAAAAAATATATTTCTAGATGTTATTACATTCTATTTAGGAATGCAAGAGAATTGACTAAAAAACTACTAAGAAAATTCAGTTAGGTGGTTACAGAATAAATGTATAAAATCTATAGCATTCTGTATGTCAGCAATAACGAGTTAGAAAATACAGTTTTAAAAGAATATCCTGTTGCCCTAACCGGTTTGGCTCAGTGGGTAGAGCATTGGCCTGCGGACTGAAAGGTCCCAGGTTCCATTCCGGTCAAGGGCATGTACCTTGGTTGTGGGCACATCCCCAGTAGGAGGTGTGCAGGAGGCAGCTGATCAATGTTTCTCTCCCATCGATGTTTCTAACTCTCTATCCCTCTCCCTTCCTCTCTGTAAAAAATCAATAAAATATATATATACTTTTTAAAAATCCTGTTACCAGGAAACCCCCAGGCAGGCTTGGGCTACCAGTCTCTGTGGAAGACAGGGCACTTATAAGCATTCAAATCCTGTCTTTGAGCAAGGTGCAGGGGACAGGATTATAAAGGGGAAGGGGCTAAGGTGAAGAGTAACAGAATGTGCCATCCCAAAATATGTCTCTTTGGCATAAAGACTATTTTGAGCCTGACCGGTTTGGCTCAGTGGATAGAGCGTCGGTCTGTGGACTGAAGGGTCCCAGGTTTGATTCCGGTCAAGGGCATGTACCTTGGTTGTAGGCACATTCTCAGTAGGGGGTGTGCAGGAGGCAGCTGATCGATGTTTCTCTCTCATCGATGTTTCTAACTCTCTATCCCTCTCCCTTCCTCTCTGTAAAAAAATCAATAAAATATATTCTTTTAAAAAGACTATTTTGAGCTAATTATCTTGAGAAATTACGGACACAGAAGCTCTGAAAATAGAGTAGAGTTTACTCTTTTATAAGGGAGATTTACATTAGAAAGGAGATCTGTACCAGAAAGAGAGCTATTACCAGAGATCACTTTTTCATGTAAAAGACTTATCTGCATAGCAGGGCAAATATTTGTTTACCAAACGGTTCCTCTTCTCACCTTGCTGTGAATTGCCTCCCTGCCCTTTGAAGTTCCAGGCCTTCATCCCTTTTATAGCTCAGGATAAAACTCAATGGTCTTGTCACATTTTTAGTCTCATATCTCCGTGGGGCTCCCATATGTGCTTAGGAACATAATTAAAATGTTTTTCTGCTAATCTGTCTTTTTTAAAAATATATTTCTTTATTGATTTCAGAGAGGAAGGAAGAGGGAGAGAGAAATAGAAACATCAATGATGAGAGAGAACCATTGATCAGCTGCCTCCTGCATCCCCCCACTGGGGATCGAGCCCGCAACTCAGGCATGTGCCCTTGGCTGGAATCGAACCTGGGACCCTTCAGTCCGCAAGCTGACGCTCTATCCACTGAGCCAAACCAGCTAGGGCTAATCTGTCTTTTATACAGGGTGGTCCCAACCAAGAACCTAGACTAGACAGGTAGAGGGTAAATTAGTTTTCCTCCTGTACACTATTATAAATACCCTATGAATTAAATAGTGAAATGTAAGAGATCAACCGAAGGACTTGTATGCATGCATATAAGCATAACCAATGGATGCAAGACACTGGAAGGGGGGTGAGGGCATGTGCTGGGGGTAGGGGAGGCTGGGGGAATGTCAATTGGGGGGGAAAAAGGAGACATATGTACTACTATTTGTAATACTTTAAACAATAAAAAAATAAAAATAAATAAACAAATAAATATATAGTAAAATGTGGACTTTTTAATCACTGGGGGAAGTAAGCTAGACAGACATCATTAAGGTGGATATTTAAACTTAGGGGAAGGAATAATTCTTTAAGCACAAGTAGATATGATATAATAGGCAGTTAGACAGGCATAAGCAGAGTAGGAACCATATGCCAGGTACTGAGGGTCATCAGGGTGGTCAGCCCCAGATACCTAGCTATGAGCAAAACTAGGGTGGTACCCCACCCCCAGGGTGACCTTTTCTCCCCTAGTACATTGCTAGTCATGCGGTTTTGACCCTCTGACTTTTCATATTACTGTTCATGCAGTTCAGACTCTCCACTGACCCTTCCCCCCTAGCATGTCACTAGTCATGTGGCAGATCCCTTTAGAGAAGGAACAAGGGGGCTGGAGAATAGCCTCATATGACTCCCATACAAGCCTTTGAAAGACCACTCACTTAAGCATTGCACTCTTAGGACAATGAGGTTCTAACCCACATAAAATAATCTTAGGAACAAAACCTTGGGTCTGTTGACTACAGAGGCAGAGTTTTGGTCAAACTAGAGATGACATCTAGGCCTCAGTTGTGTTTCAACTCCAGGTCCAGAAAAGCAGCAAGGCCAGGTGGGGTTATGCCATTGCTGACTTTAGGACCAGCTCCAATGACTAATGATCCCCTGCTCTGGCACCTACCAATCAGTAGAGACCATGACCCTGAGGAGATACACCTGGAAAGCTGATGGATATTCTACTGAGATCCTCCCCTGAGAACTCCAGACAAAACCTCTTAAGACAAAGGACCCAGAAGTTCCCTCTCTTTCCTCCTCTCTTGAGCACACCCATACATTTCCTCACCCCTTTTTCGGGCTCTCTCTCTCTCTCTCTCTCTCTCTCTCCCTCTCTCTATTATG
This sequence comes from Myotis lucifugus, assembly GCF_000147115.1. NCBI lineage: Eukaryota > Metazoa > Chordata > Mammalia > Chiroptera > Vespertilionidae > Myotis > Myotis lucifugus. The sequence continues at coordinate 4,109,330 of NW_005871088.1, read as the reverse complement.
CCCATGGCTTTTTCCACCCCTTCTCAGGCATGCTCTCTCTGGAGGATGACCAAGCCTTTCCCCTCTACTTCCTCCAGGTTCATATATCCTTGCTTTCTTTTGCTTAAGTTCCAAGGGCCATTCTTTTTCCACTGTAACTTGTTTCCTGAGCCCACTTCTTCTACGGCTCACTTCTTCTATCTCTGTGACTTTCAAAGTAAACTTTCTCTTTTGATTTGAGTTCCTTGGTTCTGAATTGTTTTCTTTGCCAAACTCAAGAACCAAGGTTGCAGAACTGAGGTCCAGCTCAGTCAGTAACATCTGGTGCCATTTTGCCATTAAGAGGTAGAAGCTATGAAGAAAAAGACTGCTAGTTTTGACTACATAAAAGTTTTTAATTTATTTATTTCAAGAAGACCATAAATAAAAATTTAAAAGTGACAAATTTGGGAAAAAAAACCTGTAATATATGTGAAGACAAGAGTCAATACCCTTAGTATATAAAGAGCTCTTACAAATGAAGAAAAATGACCCCAACAGAGAAAAAAATGGCAAGAGACATAGACAGGGTAGTAATGAAAGAAAACCTACAAACTACAAAAGAATGGGGTGGGGGGATAGAAAGAGTGATTGAAGGAGGGAAGAATGAAAGAAGACATGAGAGAAAGGATGTATGACTTCATTCGTAAACAAAGAAATGGAAATGAAATAATATTTTCATCTATAAATTCAGCAAAAAACAAAAGGAATATTTGAGGTTGGTGAGTATGCAGACACTCCCATAATATATTGTGGATGAGGATATAAATTAGTACAACTTTTCTGAAGTGCAATTTTATAATATTACAAGATCCTTAATGAAATGTATTCATTTTTATCCAGAAATTCCAATGATATCAGAAGTGTTCCCAAGAAAGAATATATGATATACAGTGGCACTTATAGAAGTGAAATATTGAAAACAGTATAAATAAACAATGTTAAGAAAATGGTTCGATAAATCCTGGTCCATCCTATCTAATAAAAGAGAAACATGGTAATTAGCCGTACCTCCGCTACCCTTCCCATTGGCTAATCAGGGCGATATGCAAATTAACTGCCAGCCAAGATGGCGGCCGGCAGCCATGCACTGAAGCGAACAGGGAGGCTTGCTTGCTCCAGTTACTGCGGACTCCAACGTTCCCTGCCTGACTTGCCCGCCTCTCAGCTGCAACTCTAAGCAACTATGTTGCAAATATAGGAGCTAAAAAAAAACCCAGAAACCTGCTTTAGTCAGCCGGGCTTCAGCCAGCCGGCCTGCAACATTGTATCAAATACAGAAGGTAAACCAAGGCCAGAAACCTGCTTTCAGCAGCTGAGGTAAAGCTGGCCCAGAATAAAAAGAAAAAAAAGAAAAAAAGGAGCGGTTGGGAGCTTCAGTCACCCGCCAGCCTGAAAACGGCCCTCAGCCCCTCACCCAGGCTGGCCAGGCACCCCAGTGGGGACCCCCACCCTGATCCAGGACACCCTTCAGGGCAAACCAGCCAGCCCCCACCCGTGCACCAGGCCTCTATTCTATATAGTAAAAGGGTAATATGCCTCCCAGCACCGGGATCAGCGTGACAGGGGGCAGCGCCCAAACCCCCTGATCGCCCTGCGGCTCTGTGTGTGACAGGGGGTGGCGCCGCAACCTCCCTATCGACCCTGCCTTGAGTGCGACAGGGGGCAGTGCCCCAACCTCCCAATCGGCCGTACCCTGAGTGTGACTAGGGGTGGCATCGCAACCTCCCAATCCACCCTGCTCTGTGCATGACAGGGGGCAGTGCCCCAACTCCCCCATCGGCCCTGCTCTGAGCCTGACCAGGGGCTGCACCTAGGGATTGGGCCTGCCCTCTGCCACCCGGGAGCAGGCCTAAGCCAGCAGGTCATTATCTCCTGAGGGGTCCCAGACTGCGAGAGGGCACAGGACGGGCTGAGGGACCCCCCTCTCCCCCCCGATTGCACAAATTTTTGTGCACCGGTCCTCTAGTTTATCTATAAGATAATATACCACACAGCCACCAAAAATTATTTGACAAAAAGTCAGAATTATAAAAAGTACTTATGAAATACAATACTAGTATATTTTTAAGTAAAATACAATATAAGATAGAGTAATTAAAATCATGCTATAAAATAGTACTAAAGTATAATCTTCAAATGTAACAAGAAACTATGTTTTGAATATATTGGGAATGTGATAAGAGCAAAAAATTAAAAATATACTTGAAATTGAAATAAGTGGTATTTTAATAAAATAAAATGTAATTATATTCTTTTAAATGATATGTGTAATTTATTCATTTCATTCATATTTATGAAGCACAGATTTTTGTGGCAAACACTAACTAGTAGGTTCTGGGCACACGATAGTGAACAAGAGCACAAACCTGTCCTCATAGCATTTACACTCTGGTGCAGCTGATGTATTCAATATATAAATATACAAATAAACATATAACTTTGAATTTCAAGTAATATTACAGGTTACTACTATAGCACATGAAAAAGGTCTTATATGTTAGGAGGGGGAGAGTATAGAGGGTATGCAGAGCATACAAAAGAAACCCCTAAAATTTGTTTCTCAAATGTTAAAAATGATAATTATTTTCATAAAATCAGTAGTAATTATTAGTGATTTTTCCTGTTTATCACTTTGGCTATATTTTCCTAAATTTCAGCAATGAGCATATATTAGTTTTATAATGAAAAAGAATAAAATACTTTGGAATACATTTAACCAAAGAGGTGAAATACTTGTACACTGAAAACTATAAAACATTGATGACAGAAATTAAAGGAGACACAAATAAATGGAAAGATGCCTCATGTTCATAGACTAGAAGAATTAATATTGTTAAAATTGCCATACTACCCAAAGCAATATATAGAGTCAATGCAATCTGAATATAAATTCCAATGGTATTTTTTTTACAGAAATAAAAATAAACAATCCTAAAATTCAGTAATGAAACCACAAAAACTCCACATTGACAAAACAATTTTGAGCAATAAGAACAAAGCTGGAGTCATCACACTTCCTAATTTCATAATATATTATAAGGTACAGTATGATAACTGGCATTAAAACAAATATATAAGCCAATGAAACAGATTAGAGAGCCCAGAAACAAACCTACACAAATACATACAATCAACTCATCTTCCACAGGGTGCCAACACAACAGGCAAAGAATCATTTCTTCAATAAATGGTGCTGGGAAAACTGGATATCAACATGCAAAAGAATGAAATTAGACCCATATCTTACACCATATACAGGAAACTCAAAATTGATTAAAGACTTAAATGTTAGACCTGAAACAAAAAACTCCTAGAAGAAAACTGGGAAAGCTTTTTGACATTGGTTTCAGCAATGATCTCTTGGCTATGACACAAAAAGCACAGGCAACAAAAGCAAAAATAAATATGTGGGATTACATCAAACTAAAAATCTTCTGCTCAGCAAGGAAAACAATCAACAAAATGAAAAGACAATCTACGGAGTTGGAGAAAATATTTGCAAACTATATCTCAGATAAATAGTTAATATCCAAAATATATAAGGAACTCTTAAAACTCAATAGCAAACTAATATTTTGATTAAAAACTGGGCACAGAGCTCTAGTTGGGTGGTTCAGTTGATGGTAACATCGTCTTATACACCAAAAAGTTGTGGGTTTGATTCCCAGTTAGGGCACATGCCTAAGGGTTCAATCCCTGATCAGAGCCCATGCAGGAGACAGCCAATCGGTGTTTAGGTGTTTCTCTCTCCTCTCTCTCTCTCTCTCTCTCTCTCTCTCTCTCTCTCTCTCTCTCCCCTTCTATAAAGGAAAGAAAAATAAAAAACTGGGCAGAGGACTTAAATAGGCATTTCTCCCAAAAAGACATACAAATAGTCAACAAGTATGTTGAGCATCACTAATCATCAGGGAAACTCAAGTCAAAACAACAATGAGCTATCTATCACCTCACATCTGTTAGGATGGCTATGATTAAAAAAAAGTTTTTTCAAAGATGTGAAAAGGGAACCCTTGTATTACTGTTGGTGGGAATGTAAGTTGGTGCAGCTGCTTGCATTTATGGAGTTTCCTCAATAAATGAAATAGAACTACCATATGGTCCAACTTTCCACTTCTAGGTATATATACAAAGGAATTGAAATCAGGATCTCAAAGAGACATCTGCACTCCCATGTTCATTGCAGCATTATTCACGATAACCAAGACATGGAAGCAAGCTAAATGTCCATTACTGGGTGAATGGATAAAGAAAATGTGCTTATCTTAGTCAGTTTGGGATGCTATGACAGAGTGCCATAGACTGAGTGGCATAAGCAACTATTCATTTCTCACAATTCTGGAGGCTGGGAATTCAAGATCAGAGTCCAAAATGGTTGTATTCTAGTGAGAGGCTTCTTCTAGGTTTCAGAGAGTCAACTTCTCCTTATATCCTCACATGACAGAGAGAGAGCAAGAGAGCTTACTGAGGTCATGTTTATAAGGGCACTAGTCTCATTCATGAGGGAATCACCCTCATAACCCAATTATCTCCCAAAGCACCCACCTCCTAATACTTCATATTGGTGGTTTGGAATTTCAGCATTTGAATTTTGTGGGCATACAAACCTTTGGTTCATAACAGTGATATATAGAGATATATAGATATACTAGAGGCCCGGTGCACAAAAATTTGTGCACTCGGGGGGGGGGGGTCCCTCAGCCCGGCCTGTGCCCTCTCGTAGTCTGGGACCCCTTGGGAGATAATGACCTGCTGGGTTAGGCCTGCTCCCGGGTGGCAGGGGGCAGGCCCAATCCCTAGGTGCAGCCCCTGGTCGGGCTCAGAGCAGGGCCGATTGGGGAGTTGGGGCGCTGCCCCCTGTCATGCACAGAGCAGGGCGGATTGGGAGGTTGCGATGCCACCCCTAGTCACGCTCAGGGTAGGGCCGTGCGGGGGGGGGGGGGGGGTTGGGGTGCCGCACCCCTGTCACACACAGAGCCGCAGGGCAATCAGGGGGTTTGGGCGCTGCCCCCTGTCATGCCGGGAGGCCTCGCTGCTCCGCTGATCCCGGTGCTGGGAGGCATATTACCCTTTTACTATATAGGATAGAGGCCTGGTGCATGGGTGGGGCCGGCTGGTTTGCCCTGAAGGGTGTCCTGGATCAGGGTGGGGGTCCCCACTGGGGTGCCTGCCCAGTCTGGGTGAGGGGCTGAGGGCCGTTTTCAGGCTGGCGGGTGACTGAAGCTCCCAACCGCTCCTTTTTTTCTTTTTTTTTTATTCTGGGCCAGCTTTAGCTCTGAGGCTCGGCTCCAGCTCTGAGGCCTTGGCTGCTGAAAGCAGGTTTCTGGCCTTGGTTTACCTTCTGTATTTGAAACAATGTTGCTGTCCTGCTGGCTGAAGCCCGGCTGACTAAAGCAGGTTTCTGGGGTTTTATTTAGCTTCTATATTTGCATCATAGTTGCTTAGAGTTGCAGCTGAGAGGCCAGCAAGGCAGGCGGGGAACTTGGCTTCCTTTGTCACTGGAGCAAGCAAGCCTCCTGTTCACTTCAGTGCATGGCTGCCGGCCGCCATCTTGGTTGGGAGTTAAATTGCATATTTCACTGATTAGCCAATGGGAAGGGTAGCAGAGGTACGGCTAATTACCATGTTTCTCTTTTATTAGATAGGATAATGGACTATTATTCAGCCTTTAAAAAGAAGGAAAGCCTGCCATTTGTAACAACATGGATGAACCTGGAGAACATTATGATAAATGAAACAAGCCAGGCACAGTATGACAAGTACTTCATGTTCATATTTATAATGAGGAATCTAAAATAGTCAAACTCATAGAAGCAGAGGGTAAGATGGTGGTTGCCAGGGGCTTCGGGCAGGAGGAAACTGGGAAAAGGGTACAAAGTTTTGTGTGTGTTTTTTATTATTATTAAAGAGAATATATTTATTTTTTAAACATATTTTTATTGATTTTAGAGAGAAAGGGAGAGGGAGACAGAGATAGAAACACAGATGAGAGAGAAACATTGCAACCCAGGCAATATGCCCTGAGCAGGAATTGAACCATGACCTCCTGGTTCATGGGTCGATGCTCAAACACTGAGCCACACCAACTGGGCAAAAGAAAAACATAAAATAAAATATATATTTAAATATTACTGTTTAGTTTGCCAGTCCTCTAAAAGTCACACTGTCCCATTTGACCCAGTGATCCCACTTCCAGGAATATATCCTAAGAAACTAGAAACACCAATCAGAAAAGATATATGCACCCCTATGTTCCTAGCAGCACAATTGACCATCGCTAAGATTTGGAAACAGCCTAAGTGCACATCAGTAGGTGAGTGGATTAAAAAACTGTGGTACATCTACACAATGGAATACTACACTGTGGTAAAAAGAGGAGTTCTTACCATTTGCAACAGCATGGATGGAACTGGAGAGCATTAGCTAAGTGAAATAAGCCAGTTAGAGAAAGATAAATATCACATGATCTCACTCATTCATGGAATATAATGAACTGTTATGGCCAAAGGTGATCCTGAGTGGCGGGGTGAAAGGATTGAGAAAAGACAAACAAGAGAATGAAAGCTGAGTCTCAGTAGGACGCTGCTCCCTGATGAGGAGACAGCGCCAGCGCCCACAAGCCATGTCTTTATTTTATAGCAGATGCCATGAGGTAAAGTAGGGGCGTGATCACGTTGTTCATAGCATTCTCGTGAGTTCCAACCTCACTCAACTACATGCACCCGAACTCTATCACAAGGCACGTGGGGCCACGTGTTTGGACCATAGGTTCAAGCTTACAACCACAGCCTTTGGCTATGATTGTGCTGGGAGGGCCCTGCCCTTCCAGCTGGGACTTGCACGTGGCAATGAGAGGACCCTGTTCTTTCATTAGTCCGAGGCTTGAACCTGGCCAAAACACTGTAGCCTCGTCCCACAATGAACAACATAAACTGATAAACAAAAACAGATCCAGAGCCAGAGAAGGATCGATCAGACCATCAAACCTCAGAGGGAAGGTAGGGGAGGGTGGGGGCAAGGGGGAGAGATCAACCAAAGGATTTATATGCAAGTATTTAAGCCTAACCAATGGACACAGACAACAGGGGGGTGAGGGCATGAGTGGGGGGGGGGGATAGGGGGTAATGTGGGGATAAGGACACATATGTAATAACTTAATCAATAAAAAAATTAAAATAAAATAAAAGTCATACTGTCTAACAATAAGGGACAGAAAAGGTCCTTGTGTACGCTTCACCCCTGTGGCCTAATTAACACAAAGAGACACCTAAGTAATAGACTTGTTCAAACTGCTCTTCAAGTCATATTTTAAACTTTGTCATGACATATATATTTCCACCATTGGCTTACCTCAAGTACAAAAGGAAAGTACATAGTGGAAGCCTTATAAAAGCAAAAATTTTCTAACATAATTGATACTGAAATACTGTGAGAGTAACAAAAAAAAGGAAATTTAATTATATGATTTGAAATTATCTTGGGAGTAAACTCCCATTGGATGAAAAACATACTGGGATGATTTGTGTATAGCAGTATCCTCTGACATTTATAGGATGTTGATTCAAAAAGAAATTTGAGACACTGGATAGAAAGGAGGCCAATTCAGACAAGGTATGATCCCTAAAGAACATTTAATGACATCAGAACAAACAAACAAAAAAGGAAACATACCATAACCCATTCAATGCCAAAGTATGTTTTAGGACTACTTATCTTAATCTCAAATTGAGAAATGCAAAGGGCCAAAAATCAGGAAGTTTTCAATCAACTGCTATAAAGTTTCTTTGGTGGTTACTAGAGCTAGTTCTAAATATTCTTATTGCTCTCCTTCTGGGCATACACATACTAGGATTGAAATTCCTCAACACATTTGGAGAATATAACTTGTATCTCCCCATTTTGGGTGGCCAAGACTTTGCTTTGGCCAATGAAATGTATAAGGAAGTAAGGAGGGTCTGGTGCCACTGTGATTATAGAAGATTATGTAAGGATGGAGGCTCCAGCAGTGTGAGTGATCATAATGAGCATAGTTCCAGTAAACTGTTGGGCATATAGCATGAGCAATAAGTATGTTTTTGTGCTAAGATACTGAGATTTGGGGGTTATTTATAACTATATCAAAACCTAACTTATGCTAACCCATACCGTTATTCAGATCATTCACTGTCCTGAATCAGATCTATCTAATCTTTTATTTCTAGTAATAGAAAGTTTATTTACTAGTATCCAGCTACTTACAAAAGAAGACTGTTCTAACTTTCTCAGAATGGTAAGAAAAAATAGAGAAAAGAAAATTGTTTTCAAGTCCTGGCTTGGGCCAATCTCTGAGCACCTATTCTTTTTCATCTGTAGGTTGCATAGTAACAGCAATAATTTTGCAGGGTTATTGTAAGGGAAAAAATAAAACAATGGACATAAAGCACTTGGCACAGTGGCTAGAAGATGCAAGTGTTCAGTAAATGACTGTCAACATCATCATTATTATTACTTCTTAGTATGTGTTTACAATTTTCTTTTTGAAATACCATAGGACCAATAACTTGTTAACCTTATGGCTCCCCACATATCAGAGATAAGCATTTTTGCCATGCAAATATGCCATATTTATTGATTGTTCTTTCTTCAATGGAAGAAAGTACTGTTAGCAGAAATGAAATATCAGCCTCAACTTGTACCTATTACCCAAGATCTCGTAAGTCATTACAATGTGTTTTTGAGAGTTGCCACTTCAGTGCTCTATAAAAAGCTTCCTGGAAAAAGTATTAACAGATGGCCTCTTTCTTTCTGAGACTGTTAGTAGCACACCAGATGGCAACCCAAATGAGAAGATTAAGCTTAAATTCTCCAAACTGAAGGAAATGTGACACTAGCTTTTTAATAGGTATACAGCATTAGAGGTAGCAAAGAAATTATCAGTTAAGATTTTTCTCTCCTTATTTCAATGTGGAATACAGTCTTCATTGTCTCACCAACTTGCCAGATAGTTTATGTAAAATTCTGGAAATGGTTTGTCCAACACAAACAAATTTTATTTGAAATGACTGACCAATTTATGAGGTGTGAGTCTAGTCTGAAGAATGAAAATACAAGGCAGTGCCCAAGGGATGAGTGCTCTGTGCCATGGACACTCCTTTCTCTCCAGGACCAGTCATTAGTTTGCAACGTTTTCCTCTTATTGTTATAAATAGTTGGCCTCAGCTCAACTGTCAAACTTTTGACAGGGAGGTAATAACTGTTCCAAGATACTTATTGTATTTCCAGATGTCCAACTCACCTACTGCTGAATAAAACCCTGGCCTGGGGGTTCCATCACTGCTATATAAATTATCCTAGGTGCCTTTGCAATTCCAAACAACCCTGCCCAATTAGGGTTCAGAAAAGGCCAAAAGAGCCTTCATATTGGGTAGGAAGGTGTACTTCTATCATCTTAGGTTACATGTCAATGAGGATTTTTTGGATATCAGAGAATGCCCAAATATCGATGTTTGAATAGGCCATGGACTCCCCCTATGTTGGCACTCAACTATTCCATTCAGTAAGCCACCTTGGATCTTCAAATATGGATGCCAATAGAGCACATTACAAAGATGGATTTTAGGAAAGTGGCTGAAAATACAGGGTGGGCAAAAGTAGGTTTACAATTGTTGTTCGTATAAAAATAATACAATAATTTAAAATAATACAAGAATAAACTCCATGTTTCGTAGTATACTCACAACTGTAGACATACTTTTGCCCCACCCAGTATGATCTGAAATATGAACATACAACATTAAAATATGCGTGTATAATATCTGAACCAGTCATTTTAGACAAAGGGTAATTTACAACTTCCCTGACTACACAAGGCTGCTGTCCTCTCCTGCCTCAAGTGCAACTCTAGTGCAGGGCTAGGGCAGACACAAAGGAAACATGACTGCCACAAACCACATCAGATTTCCAGAAGCTCCTTCCAGTTTTCCTGTGAGCTTCTAGGACAGTTTGGAACAGTGAAAACCAGGGCAGGGGTTGGATCCATCCCTTGTTTTCACATACCCTTCATATACATGGAGTATAAGCTAAGATGTGCGCTTCCTATAATTGGAGGAGACAGACAAGGCTCCAGAGCTCCAAAAAACAGGTACAGTCTAAAGAAAGAATGAGTCAACCAAGAGTGCTGACAAGCGTGGGAAACCAAATTCAAAGAAGTACGAGTTGTCATGTATATACAGCATCATATATAGAGAAAAATCCTGGATCTGAGGTCACTAAGAAGATGATCTTTGCTCTGGGACAGGGACAGATAGAATTCCCTCGGTGCTGGAGTTTAAAAGCCCACCACATGCCACCCACCTCCAAGCAATATTTGGCTGAATGATTCTGCTTCCCAGGTCTCTGGATATGAGAAGACATAAAAGCATTCTTGCTACTGGAAAGAGGGAAGCCCTGTTCTAAATTCTTTGACTTTTTGCTTTTTAAGTCACTATGTAGTATTTCAGTTAGCATGAGTCTATTCTCATTTCTGGCACCCTGACACAGTCCAAGATTCAGAACCAGACTGCAAAACTGGATTTTTTAACCTAGATTCCATGGTCCTTTAGGATAGGTTAAAAATCACTTTTCTAGCTTCAAGGTTGGTGAACACATGGAGGTGCTGGGAAGGTGGTATGCCTGAAGAGGGCATGGAAACTCTGTGCTATTCTTGCCCCCCCCACACACACATACATACACACACACACACACAAAATCTTGCCCTATGTTTCTCTTCCATTTGGTTGTTTCTGAGATGCATCTTTATAATAAATCAATAGTAATAAGTTTTTTAAAAAGCACTTTTGTAGAATGTGGTGACCCAACTAAAAAGGTGTTCTTGAGAAACCATACCCACCACTAACCATCACCCCTAGATGGCACCTAGGTACCTACGCATTATTGCATCCCCTAAAGTTGCAACAATGCAATGCTTAAACCATACCAGGCATGACCATTTCTATTATTCCTAAAGATTGTCAGAAAAGATTTTACCACTTCTCTCAGTTATAATCCAAAAAGACAACTATCCTCAGAGTAAAATATTTATTATTTGCTACCAATTCCTCACTTCACAGATAAGTTTGTCTTTTTTGTGCTGCTAAGTCTTAGTATGATTGGCTCATCTTCTAGGAATTAGTACTGGGACCTGGTGGCAGGCTAGTTTTTCTCAATCCCAAAATATCTGGGTTTTCTTTATCATGTGATATATTAGGGATCTAAAAAAGGTTACATTAATCTCATAATAATTAAATGAAAACATGAATGCCAATTAACAGCAGAGGACAATGTATGAACTTGAAAACTACACAGAAGTCCTCTCAGACAAAGAAAGCATTTATTGTATAAAGTCAAATACACTGAAAATAACATCACATATTTATCATAGTGGCGGATTCAGGCAAAAATCCCACAGAGAAAACCTTCCTCTTGACTTCAGCATTGGCTGCTATCCAAAATTCACAGACTATAAACAATGAAAACCTTTCCATGAAGAAAGTTAGGAGTGGGACTCACTTGGGGTCCCCAACTTTCTGAGGAAGTGCTCAAGCCATAAGTCAAAGTAACATTTTCATCAGTCCAACGTGGCAGGCAGGATAAATGACCTGGCCATGAATGCACACGTTGAGAGGGAACTGTGAGAGGGGCCCTCAGGAAATACCTGTGAATTGCTGACTCCCATCTCAGTGGGCCTGGGCTGGAAAGGAAGGCTCCATTGAAGGTGTTACACCACAGTGGAAAGCTGAGCTCCTCCAAGCATGTCTCACTCCAGTGAAACACAACGACTTTATTGTTGACTTTCTGTGGAAAAAAAGTTTTTGGTTTTACTAGCAGCCTAATTCAGGGAACGTGCTGTCTGGGCTTTTATGTTATATGAATCTAATAAGGTTGAAGATGGCCCAAAGTCAGATGGTAGGCACTAAAGCCTAATGATGGCCAGCCTAGGAGATTACAATATTCTCTGTGATTACTGCTGCTCCAGGTGAGCAGATGTCCACATACTTTACACTATATTTTCCTGAGGTGTTGATGCTTTCCAGCTTTTGAAGATCAAAATTTGTGATGTGTAAAATGAATAGTACAGTACCAGTTCCTTTGAAAACCTAAAAGAAAAAAAGCCATTTAGAAAAAATTATTTCCCCTCAAGGTTACTGGGTTGATTCCACCTCAGGCTGGTTGTTACCAAACCTCATTACTAATACTTACTTTATAAATATCAGAGTTTCGGGGCATTAAGAGAAGAGGGGAGAAAGTGGTGTTGAGAGAAGGCAGGGAGAAAGATGGGATGACCAGAATTCTCAGCAGCTGTGCCAATTGGGATCCAGGCCCCAAAGAAGAAGACCATTATTTCTGGGAGGCCCAGAACACTGCTCTCAAATCCACAAGGAGTTTCTGGGAATAAATGCTATCCTATTTTCAATCACTGAAGTATCTGCATGGTGTTAATTGTGATAAAGAAAGAATAATGGTGTCACCTCCTACTGCCCAGTGAATCACACTCATGCCCTGCACTAGAGCCTTTTCAGGGCCTTGGTCTCTCAGTTGGGAAGAATGGAAAGTTGAAGGTGAAGATGGATACCTCTGACCCTCAGAATACTTTCAATCATTGATTTAGGGTTTAGAGGACTTTATCACATAAATTCTCACAAAAAAGTATCATCAGGAAATTTAATGGATACTTATGGACCCTTAATTAGAGCTTTTCTATGGACAGTGATGGGTAAAAATGAGCAAATGCATGGAAAGCTGAGGATGCTGGGTGCTGGGCTAGATTCCTCACATACCA
>NW_005871088.1:4004658-4095540 GCF_000147115.1 Myotis lucifugus | reverse complement strand
CCCCATAACAAAGAAACAAGAATTTTCCGGAGGATGAGGCCCAGAAATCAGGATTTTAAAAAGATTCCCAGGTGATTCTAATGTGCAGCCAAGGTTGAGAACCACTGCCCTAGAACAATGCTTATTCCATGGGAAGGTAGCTTAGGCATCTGCTGCTAAAGAAAGTCCCATTATTTCCAGACATTATACCTATGGCTGAGACTGAGCAGAATAAAAAATTAGAATAAAATTTGAACTTAAATTTCTTTGGGCTGAAGAATTCTAAGCTTTGGACTTCATTTATAAGAAGAAGAAATTGCAATTTTGGACCTTAACTTATAAAAACAAGAGGATTTAATTTGTGTCCAATATTTTAAATATTATACACAATCGGAACCTAATGCAACATCAATTGTTCTGATAGGAGCCAAGTTTTCAAATATAGACACATATATATTTGTACAACTCATCTTATTTCTCCCATCATTGGTTTCATTTTCATAATAAAAGAAGTATAATGTTGCTTTTTATTTTAAAATAAACATTTCTTCTGGGAAATGTTTTTCATTTACTTTTCCAAAAATTTTATTGTGGTAAAATACATATAACATAAAACTTATTTTCTCAACCATTTTTAAGTGTACTCTTCAGTGATATTAATTACATTCATAGTGTTGTGCAATCATCACCACCATATATCTTCTGCAAAACTGAAACTCTGTACTTTTCATCCTGCAAAACTGAAACTCTGTACCCATTAAAAACTAGCTCCCCATGACCCTCTCCCCACAACTCTTGGAAAACACCATTCTATTTATTTTTTAATTTATGTTTTACTCTCCTCTTTCTCCCTATGCTTTAGCCTCTGGTAACCACCATTCTAGTCTCTGTTACTGTGAGTTTGTCTTTTTTAAATTCTACATATAAGTGAGATCATGCAATATTTGTCTTTCTTGGTCTTATTTATTTTACTTAGCATAATGCCCTCCAGATTCATCCATGTTATCACAAATGGCAGAATTCAGTTGTTTTATCCATTCATTTATTGACATTAAGTTGTTTTTATATCTTGGCTATTCTGAATAATGTTGCAATGAACATGAGGGTACAGATATCTCTTTAAGATCGTGATTTCACTTCCTTCAGATAAATACTCAGAAGTAGGATTGCTGAATCATATGGTAGTTCTATTTTTAATATTTTGAGGAACCTCCATAATGCTTACCATAGTGGTTGTACCAATTTACACTGACACCGTCGGTATAAAATGATTTATTTTTCTCCACATTCTTGCCAGAACCTGGTATCTATTATGTTTTTTTTTATAATAGCCATTTAAATTAGGTGATTTCTTATTGCAGTTTTGATTTGCATTTCCGTGATAATTAGTGATGTTGAGCACCTTTCAATATAACTGTTGGCCGTTTGTATTCCTTTGGTAAAATTTCTATTCAGGTCATTGCCTATTTTTAATCAGGTTATTTGTGGCTTTGCTATGGAGTTATATGATTTGTTTATATATATTTAGATATTAACCCTTTATCAGATATATGACCATGTCACTTTTTGTGGAAGCTTGAAGAGTCATTGCATAATATTAAAAAAGAAATTTTCCTCAAGTACTGTAAGAGTACCCATTTACTTAACAACAATTGCCATGTTCGTAAATATCATTATTGTCTCTTTGTTAAAGCAGGTTCCCAAAGATATTTTCTGATCCTGGGGTGAGTTATATGAATTTATTTATAGCATTCATCAATTTTCAATAAGTTTCAATGAATTTTTTTCTGCCACCTCTTAATTTTTTGTCAAATATTTATTAGCACCTGTTATGTTTCATGTACTGTGCTAAGTATTGGGGCATCAATAGCAAACCAGAAAGATATTGTTTCTTCCTTCAGGGAGCTGGGAAATATTCTGAAGAAAAAGAACAGGGATTTTTGAGAGTGTATAACGTGGGACCTGACCTATCCAGAGGGGATAGTAAAGGCCTCCTGGAAAATATAACATTCTCACTGAGAATGGAAAGATATACAAAGATTGGCCTGACATGGCATCAGTCAGTTCAATCTTCGTTAAATGGAATATTCAAGAAATAGGGTATTTAGATTAATTAAAAGTTCTAGCTTTTTAATTAAATAATTAATTATACCTCATTTATAAAGACTACCAGTACTTTCATATCCATTTTCTTATTTTACTGTTATAAACTCTCAATGAAGAAGATTGAGAATGTATTATTCTCTTTGCTTTTGTAGATATTTTCTGTGTCCCACCCACGTCCCTTAGCCCTTACCATTTCCATGCACCCTGACCCAACTTCATCTGCCAGTACCTGAGTCTCTTTGCTTGAGTACTGGCTCTCACTACTGATGTCTGCTCAACCTGTCCACATCGAAACCCTGAAGGATGAGAAATTATTCCCTTCACTGAAAGTAGCTCTGAACCAATGACTGATGGGAGTTACTGCATGAATGACCCAGCTCCTTCACCCCTTGGGCATGACAACTTGGAAGCATGTATTCTATTCTGATATCTAGAGATCCCCAGAAGGAGTAAGTTTCTGCTATCCACATTGGTAGCTTACTTGGATAACACACCCCTTTTTAGCTACTTTCCTTTCCTGTGTCATTTCTTCATTCCTTTGCAGGTGTTTCCTGAGATCACCACTGTGATGGTTAATTTTATGTGTCAATTTTCCTAGGCCATGATGCCCAGATATTTGGTCAAGCATCAGTCTATTTTTTCTATAAAGTTATTTTTTAGATGTGATTGACATTTAAATCAGTAAGTAAACTGAGTAAAGCATATTACTCTCCATGTGTGGGTGGGCATTATCCAATCAATTGAGAAAAAGACTGAGGTCCCCTAAAACAGAAGAAATATATTTATACATATATATATATATATATATATATATATATATATATATATATATGTATATATATATTTGTATGTATATATATATGTGTGTGTATATATATATACATATATATATTTGTATGTATAGGTATAGATAATAGATAGATGCACATATAAACAAATATATACCTAGGGACTTGCTGAAATCACAAAACTACTTAGCTGTAGAGGTCAGACTAGAAGCTCTATCTCCTCACTGTCACAGATTCCACCTATGAAGACTTGGTAAACATTTGCCTAGTTCTCCCCTTCCTGCATCCATGGTGGATACCATGAGTTGATTTTCTCCTCTGAGCCTAGTTACATCCTCAGGAACTTTCTCAAGGCACACTCTAGGCCAGCGGTTCTCAACCTGTGGGTCGCCTAAGACCATCCTGCATATCAGATATTTACATTATGATTCATAACAGTAGCAACATTACAGTTATGAAGTAGCAACGAAAATAACTTTATGGTTGGGTCACAACATGAGGAACTGTATTTAAAGGGCCAGAAGGTTGAGAACCACTGCTCTAGGCAGTCTTTTGCAATCAATAGGCTCGCATGCAAGAAAAAACCTGTTTGTTGTCCCTGTTCTGGACTATATTCCAAACCTTTCTGAAATGTATCATCATGACTTTGACAGTGGCTGGCAGTGCCTACCTCATTTTCCTACCTCTGCTGCTTCATTAGGTCCTTGAAGCTATAGTCAAGTGTGCCTTCTAGCCCCACCCCACCTCACCACCTTCACCACACAGTGCTGATTCAAGCCTACTCCATTTTCTGACAGATGCTGCAGCGATCACCTCTCCCCCCACCCCCCCCAAAAAAAAACACACCCAAGGAACTGGAACTTGAACTTAATGTCACTCCCAGAGCCGGATCTGATGGCCCATCCACAACTGAGTCCAGCATGGGCCTGGCCAAGAGTAAATAGTACTCTGTGTTGATGGACTAAGAAAAGGACCACATGAGTGAATGAGCACCTCTAGATACAGTTATTTCAAAGTCTTTCATTCCAGTGATTTTTAGGGGAACTAAGAAAAGAATAAAACAGGAGTTACAAAGCTGGTCCTATTATTCTTGAGTACCCACACATGAACCTAAAGCTCATTCAGATATTTGCCAAAATGCTCACAGATGCTGCAGCTTCTCTTGTTATGAATCTAAGGTCATGTATCTGGGAAAGTGCATTTGCAAGATAAACTCAGCAGAGGTGGCAAGCCCTAGCAGGTTAATAGTGGCAAAAGAGAACTGGTGCAGGAATCCTCCAACTACCTGGGGATACAAACCTGTCTACATTGGTCTGGGCAGCTCTTACAAGAAGGAGAATGGGAAAAGGTCTGCTTTCAGCCATGGAAAAAGTTAGGCCCTCCCATCCTGGCTGCGGGGGGCGGGGGTCAACATTGTACACAGCTGCAGCACATCAAGAGAAAAGGAAAGAGCTCTAGGCTGCAGGTTGGGTGGGAAACCATGACAGAGACAACCAGAGCCTTCCACAGAAGAAATGCTTTAACAAATAAGGTCCAGCCTTTCGTGCTCATCTCCAGCTTTCTGTCTGAAGTTAACTGCAATGGCCAGCTAGGGACGTGTGGATGCTGGGAAATAGAAAGTCTGAGGTTCCCAACTCCCAGTGGGAAAACAGGCAAGCTTTTCTCCTATTAAGTACATAATCCTCCAAGGTCACTTTGATGAAGCTGTGAACAAGAAACCTAAAGCCATCTGGAACAGAGATTAGGAGAACAGGGTCCTAATGTCAGCATCCCCACTGACCTCCAAGATCAAGGGCTGTCCAAATGCAGGGTGATGTTGCAGTAGCATAACCATTCTGATGCTCTGGGTTTAGATAGTCATATAGTCTGATCAATCCTAAAAGCAACCCCGTGAGATAGGCAGGGCCTATCACATGAAGAGACTGCTTAAAGCTCAGAGACATTAATGCACTTACCTAAGGCCACGCAGCTAATCCAGAGTGGAGTGAGAATTCACATTCTGAAATGAGAGCCCATTTTCACTTGCCATGGTTTCTCTCACAAGCTCTCAAACAGTGATCAAAAAAGTGATGCAACAAATACTTTGCAAACACGTGTGAGGCGTTGTTCTACGGTCTGAGAATGTAGTGGTAAATAAGATACCACAAGGTCCCTGTTCTCCGGACCCAGTATACTACTGTTGGAAATATACATTGACTCGTTATCAAGAACATAACTCAAGTTCAGAAAATGGTGGGTACAATGAAGGAAATGAAGCCAGGCAACATGAGAGAAATGTAGCAGGTACAAAGATTGGGTGGCCAGGGAAATTAGACAGGTGACATTTTCTACAGCCCAGGACCCTTTGAGGAAGTAATGTTCCCCTACTCTGTGCACTTGTGAGCACCAGGGCAGGGCCAGATATCCAGATCAGGGTCTAGCCTCTGGAGGTGATGACCTGCACAATAACCCCCTGTCCCTATCCCTTCTGTCAGGTAGACTTCCCCAGCCCTGCTCCCCCTTACCCTGGGAGTGACCTTCAAGCTATAGTATGGCCCAGTATCATGCCAGTCTCGGACCCTGCCAGCCCAAGGAACTCAGGAAATGTGTATGTGAGTTAGGTTTGAAGTTAAACTCATCCAAGTCTAGTTCTAGGAAGAACAAGAAATAAAAGAAAGAAGTTTATGGTTATATATTGCTACTTACAATGAATATAGCTCCCATGCAGAGAAGAACTGCCTTTCAAAGGACTCTAGAATATGACAGCAGGAAAGGATAGATCTTAGATGGGGAGACCCAGGGCCAGTGAGATTTGTCCCAGGTCACCCCATGGGTAACAGTCAGGCATGACTGTTACCCAATGTCATGGCTTGAATCTCAGTACCAGGAGGACAGAGATTAGAACATATTCCCTAACTTCCAGGTGCTCAGAGCCTAGGCAAACAATAAAGAAATGTTCCAAATAATTGCCATTGACTTTGATACTTGCAATGTAACAATTCTATTAAAAAGCTGCTTATGTTTTCAGAAGAATCCCCTAATCAGAGACCCCCTTCCCAACTCTGGCATGTTCTCAGCACTCACTCACTGAGAGCACCCTTCTCCCAAGCAAACAGGCCCAGAGAGGGGAAATGGTTTGTACAAAGTCATCCAGCTCTCAGGTGGCAGAATGGGATCAACCTTGGTCTGTGTAGGCTCTTCCAGATCACCCCCAGGATTTCTCCTTGGCCATATGAACAGACCAGAGATTGAGGGCTCCTCAGAAAATATGGTTTATTTACCAAACCAGAAAATGGAAATTCCAGGGCTGCACATCCCCACTGAGTCCTTGATGTCTCCAAACAGATGGAAGAGCTTTGTAAAGAGTCAGAGGAGGTGTGCATTTATGTGTTGGGTCCTCAGGGACTTCAGGAGCCCCACATTCAAAATGCCTAGTGTGCCATCCTATATAATAAAACCCTTATATGCAAATTGACTGAACAGAGGAACGACCAGTCGCTATGATGCACACTGACCACCAGGGGGCAGACGCTCAAGGCAGATGGGTGGTAAAGAGTGAGGGGTCCTGGACTGTGAGAGGGGGTGTCTGACTGATGGCTTAGGCCCAAGGGATTGGGCCTGGACTGGCAGGCAGACATCCCCTGAGAGGTCCAAGACTGCGAGAGGGCTCAGGCCAGGCTGAGGGACCCACCTCCCAGTGCACGAATGTTGTGCACTAGGCCTCTAGTCTATAATACAATGCAAAGGAGCTTTGCAGGATTTACCTCTTTCTCTGGCAGAATATCCCACAGCCAGGACACATGTGACCATCGATTGAACTCAGTGACTATGGGAATCAAGTCCTCCGAAGTTGGTGTGTCTGTGTAGGTGTTAGGGGGAGGGCAGTAACCAAAAAGAGAAAAATAGAACATTACCTCTAGTTGCCACTTCTCAGTGAGCAAACCTCTTCCTCTGAGGCCCCTTTGCCACTAGGTAGATCTGAGAGCCCATTTGTTCTCTATCTGAACATATGGCACTTATTGTCACCCACCTGGGATTAGAACTCTCTGCCTGGCTACAGCCCTGACCACCCAGAGTCCACAAATTCCCTTGGGGCAGCTCAATGCTACCTGACCAGAGTCACCCTTCCTGTGTAGGGTGTCCAGAGTTTATAAATCAAAACGCAGGACATCCACTTAAATTGGAATTTCCAGGAAACAACAAATCATTACTTATAGTAATCAATTATTCATTGTTTATCTGAAATTTATATTTATCTATGCATCCAGATTTTATCCCGCAGCCCTATTCCTGAAACCCAGTTGATGTCTTGCACCTGCCGCCAGTACTTGTTAATGGAGAAAACAGTGTAATATCCTGTTTTGCAAAAGTATTTGGGGATTAATACTACAGGCTGCAGCCGCGACACTTCTTCCTCTCCTGTCATTTTTGGAGGATTGTCTTCACCATATATAAAGCCTGCATCTGGAGGATGCAAATGAGACCCAGTCCTGTAGGGGAAAAAAATGAGTTAGAAATGCAATTAGAAAACAACCTCAGGGGATCCGAGACCCGCGTTTCATCTGCCGAGTCTTTTATCCTCTTTAATTCATAACAGTGTCTTTAAAATTCTGGACTAGAATTCGAGAACAGTCTCAGTGTGTGAGTGTGACAGTCATTACTCCTAGGAGACGCCCCTGCCGCCAGCTGGTCACCCTACTCGCGTTCTTGGTGCCACAGCGGCCTCCACTGGCCTCTCGGGGAACCGCATGCTGTCTCAGCCTCAGGCTACAACTGCCTGCTCATTTAGCTAGCACTGGCGCCCAGCATCGCTCCAGGGGCCTGGGAGGTGTAGAAGGATCACAGCCTGAAGGCACAAGTCCAAGTGCACTCTGCGAAAACCAAGCTCTTCCCTGCCACTGTGAAGCTCCGACCAGATCAGGGCTGTATTTCATCTTGCCTGCCAAAGTGTAACTTACCTGCTGACCCAATTTTAGAGATGTTCTCTTCAAAACGGACTCGGTTTTGTGGATATTTTTCTTCAACTATCAAGCTGTGGTGGTAGAAATGTCAAAAAAAGAACAACAACCCTTGCCCTAGCTGATTTGGTTCAGGGGATAGAGCATTGGCCTGAGGACCAAAGGGTCCCGGGTTCGATTCCGGTCAAGGGCAGGTACCTCGGTTGCAGGCTCCTCCCCAGCCTGGGCCCTGGTCAGGGCTTATGCAGGAGGCAACCAATCGATGTGCTTCTCTCACATCGATGTTTCTCTCTGTCTTTTCTCTTTCTTCCACTCTCCCTAAAAATGAATGGGGAAATATCCTTGGGTGAAGCTTAACAACAACAAACACACAAAAAACAATAACACTTTACTAGAATGAGAGATGATTGCACTCAGAATTGATTCTTCTTCTACCCATTGGTTATGCTTAAATGGATAGTTGGGGGATGTGAGAAAGGTAAAACCGTTGAATTAGGACCCCTACTCCCACCCACTGCCTCTTACCTCCAACCTACCAGCCAACTCCCTTCATTTTGGACAAAGGGAGGGACCATGAATTCATTATTGAAAACACAGTACTCACATAATCTTGTTCATTTTCATATATGTAGCTCAGGGTAAGAAGTTCTATGCCACAGCTTCCCTTTGATTTGAAAGCAATACGAAGAATGAAGGGAAATTATAAAAATATTGCCAAAAGGGGGCTTTGCGCTTGATCCTTACATAGTCACACATACACACTTGAGCCTTCCATTTACATAAAAAGGTGATCTTCTAAATGGGTGATCACCAGCCTTTCTCCTTTCACAAGTTGATTTTCTGACAGCTCCACAGCTTTTAGTTGGCTTATTTGCTCATAATTTCAGCTGAAACTTACCTCCTTTGTTGGGGAACCCAAGAAGAGGAAGGTTACCCAAGCCGCAGCCTTTGCAGCAACTGCCACAGAGAACTGAACTTGCAGGTGGCCATAGAAAGACTTGGTGGACTTGTGTCTGAGGTCTGCTGTCACTTGGCCAGGTGCAAATCCTTAGCTAAGTGGCTTCCCTCCTCTGAGTTTCAGCTCCCCTCATGGAATAAGGAACTACATGGGTGTCCGCCCAACTCCGAGTCTCTGATTCTAGTTTGGTCTTCCTCAAACTCTTTTTCAAAAAAAAATGTTGTTCATTCATTTACTAAATATATAAGTACCTAAAATATGCCAGGCACTGGGTTAGAGACTTATCATAGAGGATGAATAAAAAATGCCCCTTCCTTAAAAGTAGATCATTGCAAAGCAACAAAAGAAGAACTAGAAGAGAGATATATACCCAAACTCAAATGTTGGGTGCCCTGCTGATGAGACTGTCAACTTGTGCAACCCCTTTGGAGGCCAGTTTAGTGCCAGCTTCCAGATTGTCCAATGTACATACTACATTAGTCAGCAGTTCTAGTTGCTTGACTTACTCCAGTTAACTTAAGCAGAAAAGGGTGTGAATTTGTGGGTGTATTTTTAAGGCTATTGAGTAACTCAGAGTCCTAAGGAAGACTGCAGTCTCAGACTCAGGTAGGGACATACCAAGCAAGGCAGGTGCCACAACCACAGCTGAAATCACACCACAAAAACAGTCTGGCACTGACACTGCCATTGCCACTGCTGGACACTGGTGGTCACTGCTCACCTGTTGCTGCAGAGCCTGCGTTCTGTGCCATGCCACCACTGCTTCCTACCACAAAGATGGAGTCACCATGGTTCCTGCCTCACAAATCAGGGAAGAGGGTATCTGCTTAGCTGGGTCAGGGTCACATACCTACTTTCTAGCCAAAAGGGAGCCACAGGAAAACTGGTCACCTGGAATTTTGTGCCTTTATAGTGGCAACTGGACTCTGCTTCCCACCCAAAATAATAGCATGGAAAATTTCCCCAGCAGAGGAAGACGTTTATGATGCTGGTGGCCAAAATCATGACAAATGTCCTCTATACAGGTCTTTGACCTGGAGATTCCATTTCTATAATTTTTAATAAAATTTTAATATACATTTTTATTGATTTCAGAGAGGAAGGGAGGAAAGAGATAGAAACATCAATGATGAAATAGAATCATTGATCAGTTGCACATCTACTGGGGATCAAGTCTGCACCAGGAACTGCACCAGTGACCTCTCCATTCACAGGTGGAGGGCTCAACCACTGAGCCACACCAGGCGGGTCATTTCTACAATTTAATCCTTTAGAGTTAATGTTAATACCCACACAAGTACTCATTCATTCCAGTAATATTTGTTGTGGGGTTACCATGTGCTAGGTACTGAGAGATAATAGTGCAAAAACAGACACTATGCCCCCAGGGAGATTACTGGGGGAAAACACATACATGGGAAGTAATTACGTAAATGAGCATGAAAGTACAACTGAGCTGAGGGCTAAGAAAAAGTGGTATGTATGCTACAACCTAATCTAGTAAAAGGTATTAGGGGAGGATGATCTTGGGAAGGGAGGGTCAGGGAAGTGTGGCAGGTCAGTAGGGGCCAAATCACGAAGGGTATACACAAAGGCCAGGTTAAAGTGTTTTCTGCTTGTTGTCATTTCAATGGGAAGCCATTAAACACTGTATTTGGGGGTGGGGCATGTATGATTAGATTTGCATTTTGCAAAGATCCCATCTTCAGAACTGTGCGAACTGGACTGCAATGCAGCAGGAGTGAAAGACCCCCTAGGAAATGGTCAGGTGTCCAAGCAATAGGAGATGGTGGCATGGAATGATATAAGTAGAGATAAATGTCTGGATGGATTCAGGATATACTGAAGGAGGTGAAATCCACCTGATCTTTTGGTGGATGTCTACACCTCAGGGGGTTGCAGGGCTTTCCAGGCATCTGCAGCTATCAGAGTCATGAAGGTCAAGGCTGGGAAGAGCAGCAGTCTTGGTGTTAAACTTTATAAAAATATTCACATTTGTAAGTCCTCATGGGAGAGGAAGGAAACTGGTTTTGTCCTACAGAAAACATTATCACATGCTCACATGCAAATGCTTCATATTTGCATGTCATAGAAAGTCAGAGTTGAGAACCCCTTAGAAATTGTGCAGCATTAAAAGCAGATTGTAAAATAGGATGTAGAAAAACTGACAGAATGTAAAATTGTATACACAAAGGAAAGGCTATGCCAGGTTAACAGTGGTGTTAGATTGTTGTCTTTGTCTTCTAATATTTTTCTCTGATGAATATGTAAATACTATTGTAATTATGTGAAGAATCCAATATTATATTTTAAAAGAAATTACTGAGTATACATAACTCCTCTTCTATCAGAGAAGAAACTGAGATGGGAGATTCTCTCTGCACAGGAAGAAAGGAAAAATCCAATCAACTACTACTATAGAAACTTTTTTTATTGTTTTAAAATCTTTATCTTTATTTGAAAGCTCCTTGTCCTCCTTAAAGATTTCTCAAGGCTATGTGCAAAGGAATACTCGTTTTATATAGTCAACACATTATTTTAGTAATTGAGTGTGTATTCCCCAAATCATGAGTCTCAGAGACAGAAGGGGTTTTAGTAATTAGTCCTACTCTGTCAAATAATTGCCTGTGTCAGAGTTTCTTGACCTAGGCTCTATTGCCATTTGGGGCCAGATAGATTTGTTGTGGGGGCTATCCTGTGTATGCTGTCTATCACCCCTGGCCTCTCCCCAACTCAATGCCAATAGCACTGCCCCCAATTGTGACAATTAAAACGGAGTTGAGATATTGCCCCTGTTGAGAATCACCAGCCTAGATGTCATTTATGTACCTCAGGTGGAAGAGAGCTCACCACAACTAGGAACAGAGTCTTCCAACCATGAGCTGCTGTTAAAGCTCAAACTTTCACTCAAACGCCATCTGTCTCCTTCAGCCTCTGGTGCTGGTTCTTTCCTTGGGGCCATTAGAGAGCATGTCCAATCTCTCTTGCCTATGATGGTTCTGAAGAGATTTCAAGATAGCACCATGCTCTTTCTCCCATCATTCCCCACATGCTCCCATGTTTTTCTTCCCAAGTTGAACATTCCTCCTTAGGCTGTTCTTCACATGCGATGTTGGGTCTCTTGTTTGTCCACATTTCTATGACAACTCTGGGTCCTTGGGTAAACACAATTCTCCAGGTACTGGCTAACTGTGTAGGAAGAAGAGCTGACCACCTCCCTCCTCCAGAATATCCATTTATGTAGCCCAACATTCCTTCCTGGCACCATATCACACTAAGTCTCCATACTAAGCTATTGACCAAAATGCTAAAGGTTTGCATGTATGACACTGATCCCTTGGGTCATCCTTCCTAGCTCCTTGGTTCTGAGGCCCATCTGTTTTGCCTACATCTATCCTTCTCAAACTTCTCCAATTCACATGAAACTGGTAACTTTGCATGCCTCTGAAGACAGCAGGGTAGCTAGGGACATGTGTGTGCCGTTCAAACTTTGTACTGAGTACATATATTATCTAGATACAATAAAGAAGCCAGTAAATAAATACACTGGATATGCTTCACCTGCTTTGATTCATCCAATCCTTCTAGCCTGCCCTGACCCATTTGGTAATTTATGATGTATATTCACTAAAAGTCATTCATAAGGAAAGTTGGAAAAAGTTAAGTCAAGGTTCATCAAAGCACATTTAAGTCAAGACACCAAGTAGTGACTTTTCCAGTTGGAACCCCAGGAACTCACACATTTCCTTCAAGAAGACAAGTAAGCCCTCTTTGAAGTGGTTGCTATTGCATATCTGGTTTCCTTAAACAAAGGCCCACATGATTGATCACCCCACTTCCTTCTTTCTGGGGAGTTTCTAACTTCAGGGCAAGCTGGGAGAAGTATCACTGCCCAAAAAGAAACTGCTACACTCAAGAGCAGCTCACCCCTACCATCAAGAAAGAATTCGACTCCTTTGCAAAACCCACACCACACTTGCCCTTCCTCATGCGTGGGAACATTTTGAATACTGGAAGGGAACAAACCTGTACTGCAGTATCAATATTTGTTAAATGGCTTCACTTATTTTAAGGCAGCATCAAGCAGTCCCAAAACAGCAGCAAGAATTGCACACACAATGACAATGGCAAATTTACTATGATTTAATTATAGAACTCATACTACCCTTAACACAAATACAAGGGAACCTTTTTAATAGCCTGGAAGAGATAAAATTCATAAAACCTATTAAGTAGATGATTAGTTTTAAATATAAATCACCTGCAAAAGTTTCTTTCTAAAACACACAAAATTATGATAATTTAAGGCAAAGGCTGTGTAAAGGTCAGCCTCAATCCTGCTCCAACCATCTTACCAACATAAATCAATGGTTCTTGAATTTTACAGATACAATAAAACAAAAGCAGTTTACCACTGGCCTTTGCTCCTCTCTTTGCCCACATCCTAACTTTGGCTTCCTAGTAGGTGACAAATACACTAGACCTAGAGCCTTTTTTCCCTGCTGGCAATGGTGCACTGCTCCTCCAGCTTGGGCTTTGCCACGTGATTCTGTGCAGGCACCTGTAAGTAGTTTCCAGACACCTCACCCAGAGCCAATCCAAGACATGTTTGTTTTCTCCAGTCTGGGCACACCATCAGAGACCTAGGAATCCAGAGTCAAACAAGGGCATCTTTCCAAGATTAGCACCATTGGTTGCCAGTGATCTTGATTGGGACATGGAATAACAGCCAGCAAACTCTGTTAGAAAGAAAAGCCCTTAAAGGTGGGCTCCCCAAATAAGACTGCCGATATTTCAGCAAACACTCGAGAGGAAAGTGGCACCTACCCCACCAGGTGGGCAAATGGACAGGGATGCCAGCAGGAGCTTCAGTAGCATGGGTAAGGCAAGTCCAGAGAGCATAGAGGGCTCTTACCCATTATGGCAACACTATGGGCAATCCAAGGGCACCAATTAGTGACATTTCTCTCAGCTTCAAGTTCTCATGAGCAGATGAGAGCCTGCCCAGAAATGCCAAGGGGACACCAAGTGCATTGGGATAGGGAGAGACTAGGCTGACAGCAGGCTCAACCACAACAGGCTACACCTAAAGCCAACAAAGAAAATGGGTGGAGGTCAAAGGGGGTGACTGGGTTCTATTTCAACACTAGATCCGAGGCCAGAATTCAAGAGACTCCTCAGAGGAGCTATAACTTCAGGTTGGACTTGGGCAAGGAGAAGGGGCAGAGCCCAATTTGTGAATTTATACCCAAAGCCCCTCACAAGGTGAGTTGGGAACCTGGCAGGCATCAGTGAGGTTGGTCCTAGTTGGGGTAAGAGCCAGCCCTTGTCATCGTTCAGAGAAATCGTGCCCTCTGTAGACTGTGTGAGGCTCCTTCCGAGTCACCTTGCTCATCTCTCAGCACACACCCAACATTTTTAAGTGATTAAAGATGAATGTAGGCTGGGCATATACCCAAAAGAATTAAGAGACTCAGATAGTTGTATAGCCATGATCATAGCAACAATATTTGCAATAGCCAAAAGGTAGAAACAAACTAAGTGTCCATCAAGTGATGAATGGATAAACAAAATGTGGCCTATCCATACAATGTAATATCAGCCTTTAAATAGAAGGAAATTCTGCAATATGCTACAACATGAATGAACTTTAAAATATTATTCTAAGTAAAATAAGCCAGACACAAAAGGGCAAATACTGCATGATTCCACTTATATGGGGTTCCTAGGGTGATGAATTTCATTGGGACAGGAAATAGAATGGTGGGAGCCAAGCATTAGAGGGAGAAGAAGAATGGGAAGTTAGTGTTTAATGCGAACAGAGTTTCAGTTTGGCAAGAAGATAAGAGTTCTGTGGATGGGTAGAGGTGACTGTAGCACAATATGAGTGTACTTATTGCCACAGAACTGCACATTTAGTAATGTTTAAGATGGTAAATTTTATGTAACATGTATTTACCACTTTTAAAAATGCATACAAAAATTTGAGAATTTCAGTTGAAAGATTAGTATAGGAAGGGTGGTGTAGTCATTACAACTGCTAACCAAGAATTGTAAATGACATGAAAAAAACATGTTAATGTTATTTTAGATTAAATAAAAGCAGGATACAGGATTATATGTAGTAAATTTTCAGCTATGTAAAGATAAAAATGTCTGTATCTGTACATATGTATGTGGGGGGAAAACGGAAAAAAATGCACATGTCAACAGTGGCTATATTCTTGAAGGTGGGCTTCATTTCATCATCACCATTTTCCACAATGAGCATGTGTTACTTTGATAATGCGGTGAAGAAACAGGATAAATCAAGTATAAAACCAAACCACAAAAAATCAAAGGAATATGAATATTTATTCAATCTCCAGAATGAGAGAGGTCTCCAGGTTTAACAGGAAAAGACAGGGAAAAATCACATAAGAAAAGAACAATTTGTTTAATTACTTAAAAAGTGAAACCCAAAACCAAATTTAAAAGGCAGCTTCACATACTAGAAATACAGATGTCCAACAATCGTACAGAGAGAACATGATCAAAGTCTTTAATGAGCAAAGAATTAGAAGGTAAAATAAAATACCACTTTTATCTATTATCATTAGGGGTGGGTGTTTGGGGGTTTTGTTGATTTCATGGTTTTTATTTTTTTGCTTATTTGCTTTATTGTTAGCTTCACGGCCCTAAGGTAACAGGAGAGTGGGAAGAGTAGCAAAATAGAGAAGCTTTTGACAATGTGGCACGGAAAGACTACCCTAAGAGAGTATTTGAAATACATAAAAATTTTATTCAAAAAGTTGTTAATCACAGCATTATTTGCAATACTAAAAATTTGGAAATAACTTAAACGTTGAATAGCTGAAAGAAGGTTGTGTACATTGATAAAAACTACACAATAAAATATATTCCCACCAGTATAAAGCATCTTTACAAAAATCTGTAGTAACCACATATAATACTTAGTGGAAAAAAACCAAGAATACAAAATTGTACAATAAAGCACATAGTATGATGACAACCTTATACTAGTAAAAATTCACACCCCAAAAAAGACAAGATATTAAGTGACTATCTTGGGGTAAAATTCTGATGGATTTTCTTACCCTTTACTATATTTCTGTTGTCCAATTTTTCTAATAATTACCACAATTTTGTAATCAAGAAAAATACCTTTTTTAAAGTAAGGGGACCACAAGATTCTTTAGTGATGTTCATTTCATCCCAAGATGTAGTCTAGAGAGTCACAAACCCTCACCCTCTTGTAGGTGGGAGCATGGGAATAGGTTGTGAAGAATGACCATGAATGGATGGTGAAGGGGGGAGGGAAAAATCTAGGGGTGGATGGGGAGGCAGGGATTGGCAAAGGAAAGTGAGGGACCAGTATACAAACTGGTCAACCGAGGGAAGGGGATTTGTGGAGTCAGGGAAGACTCTGACTGCTCAGCGGAGGTCTTTGTAGACCCAGTAGTAGGCACTAATGGTGTTCTCAAAGGGAAGGATTGAAGAGGGATTTCAGGAAGACACATGGATTCTTTAGGGACTGAGGGAGGAAAGAAGAGGGGTGGGTAAACTACTTGGGAAGGAGGTGAGAAGGGCTGAGGTGATGGCCATGGTAATGGAGAAAAAGAGGTTGATTGCCAGAGTGAACTCCCTATGCTATGCTTAAACCAAACATACTTCACTCACTCCTGGACATGGCTTCACAGGCAAACCCAGGGTAGAGAATCAGCCCATAGGAGGAACTTGCCAACAACCACGTG
Organism: Myotis lucifugus; assembly: GCF_000147115.1. Taxonomy (NCBI): domain Eukaryota; kingdom Metazoa; phylum Chordata; class Mammalia; order Chiroptera; family Vespertilionidae; genus Myotis; species Myotis lucifugus. Next base: position 4,079,018 of record NW_005871088.1, on the reverse strand, counting down.
GATCCAGCTCAAATTCAGAGTTAACGTAGAGCAGCTCCATTCAATCTACATTCTGTCATGACAAAAAGGTTCTAGATCTGTGTTGTCCAACATGGTAACCACTAACAACCACATGTGGCTATTGAGCACTTGAAATATGGCAAGTGCAATTGAGATTCTGCTTTTGAAATGTTTATTTCATTTTAACTAATTTAAAATTAATAGTCACATGTACCAAGTGCCTACTGGACAGTACACACATAGGGGTAGTGGTTCTCAAAGTGTGGTCTTTAGAGCTGCAGAGTGATTTGTAAGAAATGCAAATTCTCAGGCCTCACCCAGACACACTAAATCAGAACCTTTATGGGCAGGGCCCAGTACACTGGATTTTAACAAGCCCTTCAGGTGGTTCTCTGATGTACCCTCATATTTGTGAGCCACTGAATTAGGACCATTCAAAATTATTAGGATCACTTGTTCTAGTTTTAACTGAACTGTATAAAAGAACCCCTGGTCAAGTGAAATGGGACTTTCTACAAACAAAGCGAGTGGAGAACCATTAATAAAAGATATACTGATCAGTGAGATTGTGAGACACAAAGATGTGGTTTATCTAAACTAAGAAAAGATAAGGAATGTGGTCAACTTTGATATCTAAAAACTAGAAGTGGCTGCTCATTCCACTGTATGTTGGAGACATACAAAAGGAAACAAAAGTGGCTCTAAATTGGGTTCAGTATCACAAATAAACAAAAAGCAACCATAACTTGTTAGATGTTTTAGAAGAGTATGGCACTGAATGTGAAATGCGGAACTTCTAAAAAGAAAGATTTGTAAAGGGAGGCCAAGTAAAACTACAACCTAAAGAGAGCTGAAGTATTCTGAGGCTACACCCTCATGCAGCAAAGATAAGACAGAAGCACTTCCAGCAGAGACAGATCAACATGCAAGACCCAGATGTTGCTTTAGTAATGCAGATAAATTACTGCCGAAATGGCATAGTTCAGCTTATGATTTCAAAAAAAAATGCAGAATTTGGAGATTTTTTATAATAAACTGTGCTTCAAGAAATAAAGTGAGAAAAAATGATGAGTGTATGTATCATAGTCAATAGGAGCAACAACGAATGTGAAATAAAACTGTGCTAAAACTTACTGAAACTGTAGAGTAGGAAATAAAGCTAAATACACTGAAAATATGTCATGAGAAATTTACAGACTGGATTGTAAAAATCGTAGTGGAAGTGATAAGATCCATAAAGTGGATGAAGCATTAAAAGAAAAGGCTGAGGGAAACCATCTACATGTGAAGCTGAGACTTCCACAAGAGAGAAGAGCTTCAGAATTGGGGAGATGAATAAGGCCTTCCCTCCTGAAGTAGAAATTGTTGTTGCCAGAACACTAAGTCACTTAATCACTTAGAAGACCGTTGTGTTACCATATATACCTCTATTGTAGGCTATTTAGTAAAAAATAATCATAAAACTCTGAAATTTTACTGATTTGAAGTAATCTTTTAATATAATATCTTGCCTTTTTTGGTTACCATTTACTACACTCTAATCTGCTGTATTTTGTTTTACAAGCATTTACCTTTAAACAATGATGCACTTGTACAAACAGAAATACTAAATATTACTCACTTTTATATAGGGCTCATTAGATGTTTATTTAGAAAGTGGTTGACTCTTGTTATGACTAATGATAATTAATCAGCTTCAACATGTTGGAAATATGAGTTGTGAATATTGCATCCTTTTTAAAATGATATAGACTAAGTTTATCACTACCACCTGTATTTTTGGTTACTTTCATATTTAGAGAATACAGAACTACATTCTTGGGAATTAGAAATTACCTAATGTTATACTAATAAAAAGTTTTCACAATTCTCAAAATAATTTAGAATTTAATAAAGTTAATGTTTTATTTAATCAGTAATTAAAAATAGAATATTTCTTGCCTCCTGGATAAATGGATGTCTGCAACAAAACACCCTTGAAGAAGAACACTAATAAGGTTGTGATTCAATTCATGGATAGTTATTCCTTTAAATGCTTTCTATTGTAAATAACACTCTTTTAATAGATGGCCTTTGGGTTCATGGGTCATATTATTTACTAACAAATTATTATTTGGGTCAGAAAGTCTCTAAAAAAATTTAACTGAATTTCTCATACATCTCATGCTTCTAGTTTACTAAGTATTATTTATTATTTGATGTAGAAATTCCACATTAATCACTTCATATATATTTTATCTTTGTATTTTGAAATTTTGTGATCTTAGAAACAAAAATTTAAGATAAGACTTTAAGACCTTGGCATCTAGCATTATTATTTAACTTTATATTTTAAAAAGAAACTTGGATTACATGTTGACATAATACTTTTAATATATTGGTCTAACTAAGACAAATTATTAAGTTATAGAGAACCAGGAAATTAGTGTTGAACCTAATTTGATACATGCTTACTTTTTTAAAATGTACTAAATTCCACAAACAAAGTATTTCTTGAATATAGTTCTATGTTTGGTTATTATGTTCTTGATATCTAAAGGTATAATAATTTTAGTTTGCTCACTCTGTACATATCCATTCAATAAATAAGCTATGACTGTTCAAAAAAAGGAAGGAAAAGGATCAGCCAAGCCCCAGTTTAATTAACAATTAGAAATTAATAAAGACCAAATAAAAATGTTTGGCTGTTATATATTTTTAGGCCAAATTATTCATGCATATTTTCATTGCATACCCCTTGGTACCTCTTCAAACATTAAGGGTAATTACAAAATAACCAGCTCTAACTCATTCTGTCACCAGCCAGAAGGGAGCACATTACATATATATGCCCTCTATGGTTGGCACAACTCAAGGTGTCAACAATTGGGGAAGATCTCCACCTTGGGTTTCATTATACATGTTATAATCCTGCAAAGGGTCAGAATCTACAAAGTACAGTTCCCCTGCATGGACATCAGAAAAATTAGCCAAAAATTCATGGGGATTAAAGCTAACCCACACAGTATACCTGTAGTCTATTGTGCGTATGGAATATCCCATGAACTTTATATCTTTTAAACTTGGCTTGTCAGAATTCCACTGAGGATAGTCTGCAGGCCGGGGGTACTGGCTATAGGCAATGGACTCACGGGGATTACCACGGAGGGTCAGATCCTCTTCCAAATCATGAAATTGAAAATGGTTCAGAAGGCTATGGCCTTCTCGGCACAGCTCCACATGAAATGAGGGACTGGGGCAGCGAGGTGGAACATGCAATCCTGCAAGTCCTGCGAGTGTGGGAAAGAGAGAGACAAGCTCCACGAGGTCCTGGACTTGCCGTCCTGAAGGAGAAAAAGACCCAGCAGAATGGGTTACATCACAGAATTCTGCCACAGCAAAGCTCAATAAGTAAAGGAGCCCATCTGGACTCCACAAGTTTTGTGTTTTTTTATAATATCTATTTTTAGCATAAGAATTTTAGAAAAAATACCAACTCAGCACCTCACCCAACAGCAGGATGCAAAATGAAGGTGCCCGAAGCCCTCTTGGCACTTTTAAAAACTATTGGAATTTTGGAACCACCAGTTTATAATTAATTCAAGCAAGGATCATCAGTGGAGGCCCAAACCACTGAGTAAAAGTCTGTTAAGGAACAGACTACAGATAACCTTTACAATGGCAAGACCTAGCTGATATGACCACCTTAACCAGGTGATCAAACCTGGCATTACTAATAATGGCACAGGCTGCCAAGAAGTGCCCCAATGTGATACAATGAGATCACACAACCTCACATGTAGTGTACATGTTAAAAATGTTTACCCTGAATCTCGTCATGAGAAAACAGGGTCATTGCATAAGACAGCTTGTAAAAAGATGAGGTTAGGAAGATAATGAGGACCCAGATCACATCAGACCTTGTTAGTCATTGTAAGGACATTTTGCTCAGAGTAAGACAGGAAAACATAGAAGGCTCCAGAACAGGACTATAACACAATTTGACTTGGGTTTTAACAGGATCACTTTGGCTACTATGAGGAAGAAAAACTCTAGGGGATCAAGGGCACACCAAGGAGAACTTAACAAGTTATTCCAGTAATCCAGCAAGAAATGGTGGCAGTGTGGTCCACAGTGATGGCAGTGAAATGGTGAGAAATGTAATGGACAGATTCTGAATGGAGAGTGACAGGCTTCCTGATGCACTACATATCGTATATGGAAGAGTGTCAAAGGAACGCTTGAGGTAAAAGGTCAGAAGTTTAGCTCTGGGCATGTGAGATTGGCTAGGTAGGACAGGCTGTTGGAAATCTAAGTCCAAAGTTCAGGAAACAGATACAGGCTAGAGATAAAATTTGGAAATAAACTAGATGACAGTGCAGTTTTATACATTTATAAGTTGCTGAAAACCTCCCAACAAAAGTTTCAAAAAATATTCTTGCTCTAGCTGTTTTGCTCAGTGGATAGAGTGTTGGCCTGCAGACTGAAGGGTTCCCAGTTCAATTCCAGTCAAGGGCACATGCTTGAGTTGTGGGCTCAATCCCCAGTGGGGGGCACGTAGGAGGCAGCCAATCAATGATTCTCTCTCATCATTGATGTTTCTATCTCTCTCTCCCTCTCACTTCCTCTCTGAAATCAGTAAAAATATATTTTTAAAAAATTCTCAACCCGTCAGAAGATTTCTCCAAGTCAACAAAAGCTATATTCGTGCCTTTAAACTGTTTAACCTTTTTACCAATGACATGAAAGAAGGGAGAGCATGCAGCACACAAAAATCAAATGTGCAGAAAATAAAAATGGGCAGTAGAAAGCAAACTTGAAAAGATATAAAAGGGCCAGAATGATGGCCCAAGACCAGAAAAAATTTAAATAGGAATCACTATAAAGTACAGAATGTAGATGTTAAAAAGATGGATTAAATGCAGAACTCCAGAAAGGGGGCAACTTGCTTTAGCAGAGTCGTAGAAAAAGGACTCCCAAAGAGCAAATGTTGTCTAAAGTACATGCCTCATCTCTGCACTGAGCAGATCAAGTCATGAGACAACTCACAAAAACACCATCCAGGTTGCCTTGTGTGGCAAAGAGGGGATCCTGTCCAAAAGACATTTCTGGAAGTGCTTTCTCAAATTGGAGCATTTTGGAAGACAGAGGCCAAGATAACCATGGGTCTAACACCATCTTGAGAGGAACAGTTAGTGGACTGGGGATTTCGGTCTAGAGAAGAGAAGGTTATGTTGTTTTCAAAGCTTGGAAAGACTGGCACATGGAAATCAAAGTAAACTTGATGGTCACTGTTGGGGAGGGCAGAAGGAGAATCACCTGGTAATGTTACAGAACTAGTGGTTCACTAGACTGATGAGCTGCCAAAATGGCAAATGTCTCTCTCTCACAAAGGGCTAAGTCTCTGCCATAAGTGTGTAGGTAATGGAGTTTTGCTCATCTGTGTTTGTGTATGTGGGAATGGGGGGACAGCCCCTGCCCTAACCGAATCTGCTATCTACTTCCTCTGAGCTCTGAAGTAGGCTGCTGCTGTCTGTCACCTCTAACATAGCCCTTCCCATCCTAGGGATGCCTTTTGCTCCTTTGTCTCCACCACCACCCCTGCCATCCATGGCTTCTTGTGGACAGGGGCCATACTTGTCATCTCTGGCCCTGCCAGTCCTCCCTTACCCAGAGCATGGAAAATACCCAGGAAACGTGTGTAGGAATGCCAGCAGTGGACAAGAAGGTGGACTGGGTAGGCCCCTAGCCTATGATTTGGTAAAGTGGTTTATATAAACAAAAGAAGCTATTACTGTCAAGCTATATCACTTTAGCATATTGTATACCTGGCTCCATCAATTCTGAGATGGAATCAAAAGGGTCGATGTAAGGGAAAAGCTTCTCGCCTGCCTCTGGAAGCGGAGCTGTCCTTCCAGGAACATAGAACATCAGGGGAACATGAGTAGTGACATCAAAATTGCTGTATTTGGCCCATTCTCCATGTTCGCCTAGAGCCCACCCTGGTTCGTAAAAAAAGCACAGAATGACATAAAATGAAATAATCACATTACAGCTTTTTAATTTTAGACACCATTTCATTTCCTGTTATTATTAAAAACCAGAGGAAGCAAAAACTCATCAACTACCAAAAAATTCCTCTAAAATTACCAGGAAAAGGGGGATTTCACCTGAATATTACTTTATTTGAAGTTACACATTTATCTTGAAGGAGGAAACCTATTAAGAGGAAAAAAATATTAAATTCTCAAACTAAAATATCTTCTTCTTAGTAAGCAACTAGAAATATGCACTCAGGTTGGACTCAAGGGATCAGTGCCCACCCCCCAAACCCACCTCCCCTGCTAAGATGGGCTCATTCTTGACTGGGCAGGGACTCCGACAGCTGTAGTGTCATCACTGCCTTATCCTATGCCTACCTACCTTGACTCAAGTTTCATACCTCTGGTTTTTACATTTGGGTGTGTATCACCAAAAAATAAGCTGTGAAACTACAGCACAATCACTCAAATAAAAAAAGAAAGACAAGGACAGCTTGTCCAACTTTTAGGACATAGCATAGATCAAAAAATATAACTTTTGATTCCAAATCTTTAACCTTGACTAAAAACCACCCTTAATCCTGATTTAAAACATCCCTTAAAAAGGTAACTTGAACACTCCTACATGGAGTTGGAAATTTCCAATCTTTTTAAGTTTGAGTATTCTTTTTGATATAAAAAATGCATAAAAGACAGAGATTGTACATTGAGTATTCTGTGTTACAAAATAACCAAAGCTACAGAGTTGCTATGCGTGGATTTGAGAAGACTTTTGGAGTTCAGATGTACAAAGTCCTGGGAGAGCCCTTTGAGAAGAGCAATTTGTAATCAACTGCAGCTGCTTCAGAGCAAAGAGTGCTTCCAAGTGGGCCTTGCCATCATGGGGTACAAAGGGCTGTGTTAGCACTGCAAGAGGAAACTGAGCACTGAGAAGAGAGATCAGAAGTGGATGGCAGTTCATTAGGGAAATAGCAAAAAATTACAACACCTCCATATATAATAAATACACAGGCCTTTACAAGGCATAAGCTAGGTTGTGAAAAATGACACAGAAAACTATGACATTGTTAAGTCATAAAAAAAATCAGGGAACAAAACAGCACACATAGCACAATCAACCCTGCCATGTTTCATTACTAGTATATTACATGCATGCACACACATAACCCGTAGCCACATGCATATGCACAACCAAAGGCTGCAAATGGCCCCTGATCTGTCAGTGACAGTTAGCCCAGGGTAGGATGCTCTGGCCCTATATGATATGCTCCATAAACTTGTTTTTTTCCCTTTTGCAATGAGCACATATTATGTTCTAATATTGCTGTGTTTCATATTAGATGATATTAAATTATTGTTTTTTTGGTTCTAGGTAATGTGGTTATACTTCAAAAAAGCCAAAAATTTTTAGAGATACTGTTCATAAAACTGAACAACCTGGGATTTGCTTCAAAAGAATTCAGAGGTGGGTGTGGGGAAGGATGAGATGAACAAGACTCCCATGAGTGGATACCTGGGTAGCAGAAAGATGGATGGAAACCAAGGAGTTGTTTATCCTTTCCTCTTGGGCATATTTAAAATTTTTCAAATTAAAAGGAATTTTAAAAAATTAAAAGAAAAAGAAAATTTAAAAAAAGATGTTTTCATTTTTTTGGAAAAGTGGGAAACTGCCTTAGAAGAGATAATTGTGAACCCCAGGCTCATGGCAGAAAGGATGGAGTGGAGGAGTAGAGGCAGATCTGAAGGCCTTGTTGAGTTCTATCAAAAATGTTCTGGATCTTCCTAAGACCCACCCTCTATGTTAGAAATGGGGGATAAAAAGGCTTCCCACACAAATGGAGGGTTCCTGCTGACTTTATTAAGCAAAAAAATAAAAGGTTGCTACAGATTTCCCCCACCCACCCACTTCTACCATCCCAGCATCTCACATGTTCCTCTGAGCCACAGAGACATGAAGAGAGGTCCCAGGACTAACAAGGTGGTCATACAAGCACCCCAAGTGAGTGACTCACCAGAGCATTTTAAAATGCCTACCGTGATCTGAGGTAAATGCAACAATAGTGCTGTTGGCCAGCTGAAGGTCATCCAAAGCACTCAAAAGGTGGCCAACCTGCGTGTCCATGTAGGAAACAGAGGCAAAGTAGCTCTGACGTATTTTCCTCTACAAATTTAAAAAAAATAATAGTAATAATGAGAGTGACTGTGATTTAAATTGCTGTAGCATAGACAGTGTTCACTTGAACATCCCTCCCAAACACCACGCCTGCGCTGATGCCCTTGATTTTCTGTCAAAACATGTCATTCATTTCTATACTATCTACATCCCCTTGCCCCATAGTGATTATGCAGGTGTATAATTAAGATTCTTTTTTAAGGGGATTAGCTTTCAGTTAGGGCACAGCAGATGGATGTGCCACTTACTGTTTCTTTCTGTCTCCTTCACATACTCTTACAGGTCCCAGGAGATGACCATGTACATAGAAACTGATCCCTCAGTCCCTCCAAACTCTGCTAAGGGTCACTCCAAAGATACCATAAAGCTGTATCCATTTCCTGTTGCTGCTGTAACAAAGGATGACAAAGTGGAGGGCTTAAAACAACAGAAATGTATTGTCTCCCAGTTCTGGAATCCAGAAGTCTGAAACCAGGGTATCCACGGGGTCATTCTCCCTCTGAAGGCTTGAGGAGAAGGTCTTGCCTCTTCTGGTTTCTGGTGGTGGCAGCAGTCCTTGGTGTTCCTTGCCTTGCAGCTGTAGCACTCACATTTCTGCCTCTGTCTTCACATGGAATTCTTCCTCATGTATCTCTCTTCTCTTCCCAGTCAGATTGAGTCAGGGACCACCCTACTCCAGTAAGACTACTCATTTTAACTTGTTACATCTGCAATGACCCTAACTCCAAATAAAGTCACATTCTGAGCTACTGGGGGTCAGGACTTCAACGTTTCTTTTTGAGGAACACGATTCAACTTATAACAACAGCAGTGGATGGGCCTTTCCTCTGACTACTTTCTAACCCAGCAGAAGACTGGAAACTGCTTGTCTTCATTGCCTGCAGCTGGCATGTGAGGATAATTTCTAACAAACACCCAGCAGGTTGGAGAGCAATGGTGGGACAAGAGAGCAGCACACCCTCCATGGTCCCTAAACCCAAGAGGGATTTCTGGAGCAGCCAGGCCAAGCACTGATGTAAAAATGTCATGGCCCCTTCTGGGATGACTCCCCTCCAAGCCTTGTTCAGAAATACTAAAGAAAAAGATGAACCCCACCAAGGATGAGGAATAAGGGGGCCACTGACCTATCTGAGCAGTCACAGCTTCCACCATGTACCCAGCCATCTTACCGGCTGGACCTTCTGGCTTCTTTTCTCACTGCCAGGTGAGGGTAATCATGAGACTCACCTGTTCTATCTGTGAGGTAAAAATGACTGCTATCCATCTAACAACCTTCTAAGAGAATTATGCTGAACCTTGGCCTACTTCAACTTTCTACTAGATAAAAGCCTTCAGTCTATAGCTTGGGGAACTTTGATCCTCCTGGAGATCAAAGACACCTGTCGGGATGGCTGTATCCTATTCAAGACTATGTCTGCCTTCCTATGCTAGCCACTGGAAATAGGGAAAGAAACAGATGTGGTCCTTACCCTTAACAAGTCACCTGTCCAGTGAGGACACAGGCTTAGAGACAAGAAAGTGCACATTACTATTGGGGCCCAGGGATGACATGGGAAAATGAGCCCTCAAGTCAGCCTGGGGAAATCAGGGAAGATTTCACAGAAGAGTTAGCATTTGAGAAAGGGTACTAGCAGTCAGACAATTTGGGATAAGGCACACTAAACAGGGGCTTCAAAGCACAGGATGGAACAAAATCACCAGAGCAGGGTGTGTTTGGGGCCAGTCAGCTGGCCGCTGTGTATGAAAAATAAAACAACAGGGTCAAGGGGGAGGATGCTGAAAGACAGGTCAGATGATCCAGACCTCGTGGGTCCATCCAAGGAGTGGAGGTCCCACACTGGAGGCAAAGGGAGGCACTGAGGATGCTCAGGGTGAGGCATCGATACAGTCTGGGCTGCAGGTCAGCATGATTCCTCAGGCAACAGCCCAGAGCAGATTACAGGGGCTCAAGAAAAAATGATACTGTATTAGTGCTGGGCACACAGGAAGGGCTCAATAGACATTTGTTAAATAAACAAAACACACCCAGACCCACTGCAGTGGTCGGGAAAAATGTGAAGAAAGAGCAAGAAGCCAGTATAGATTTGAGAGGGATTAGGGAGAATAAGTAGGAGTGGGAGAGGGGAGGGAACATGCAAGGGAAGGAGACGAGGACTCCAAGGGTAACTCTAGATTTCTCCTTCAGCTAATGGCATGATTCAATGGCTATTTCAATGGCATGGGGGTGGCACAAAAGCAGAGGGGTGGGGATAAAGAAAAACAAGAGCAGGAGTGGTGGCCTGGCCATGTGGAGCTTATTGAGCTGAAGTCACCATGGGCAGTGGCCTGGGAATGGCTCTTACAGCCAAGTGGACAGACACTTCTGAAAACAGGAGGGAGGCTGGGGCTAGAGGAGTAGTTCAGCAGGGTTCAGCTGAGCCTGGCTGTGGAGGAGGGGCAGAAAGGATATAGTAGGGTCTCTGGGGCTAATGTTGGGGAGCAGCACTCCTAAGTGGCAGATGCAGAAAGAGGGGCCTACCATGGGGACTGAAGTCCACCAGGAGGTTGACGTTTCCAGAAAGGGTGGTGCTGATCAACAGTAAGAAAGCAGCTAGGACTCAGGGAAGGTTACACCCATAGGATGGATTTTATTTGTCAACAAGGTCAGTGCTGACCCAGGTGAGAACTCTTTAGTGGGTTGGGAAGGCAGAAGGCTGTACAGAGGGGGATAAAGAACAAATGGACAGTGAGGCCATGGACACAGCGAGGACAGACATTTCACTCATTCTCCCTTGAAGGGCAGGCAAAAAAAATCAGTAAGGGAGAAGAAACAGGCAGGGGCAAGGGAGGTAGGACTTCTGAAGATGGGATGGATACGATCAGCTACGTAGGCTGGGGGAAAATGGGTGAGGAGAGGAGATCTCGCTTTTAGATAATGGCAAGGAGGGGTCAAAGGGCTGGGGGGCCAAGCCCCTGCTGCTCTTCTTGCAAGATTAGGGAGAAGGCTGCTAGCCCAGCACACATGTAAGCATGATTCTGGATACTGGTGAGGGAGATTATTAATAGCACCATTTACCAGACACCTGCTGGGTACCATCTAATCCTCTGAACTATCTTTTAAGGTGAGCATTACCATTCTGACCTTACACAGGAGGACTTTGAGGCTCAGAGCAGTTGATTAACTTGCCTAGAGACACGCAGCTGGCAAAGACCACAGCTAGGATATGTACCCACATCCATCTTTTGCATTCCCCTCCCTTAGACTGTCTACCAGCCTCTGTTTCTGAAACAGGAAGCATAGTCATTGCTGAGAGACCAGGCAGAGGGATGTGTGGGGCAGAGGGGCCAAAGGGGTTGAAGGGAGCTGAGCAGAGAGTCTACACCACATAGAATTCTGGGGCTAGAGGCTGTGTGTGTGTGTCTCTGCCTCATGGCTACATGGATTCGCTCAGGATTCAGGCTTGAGAGCAGAGGTGGTAGCTGTGATCGGGGTACTGCAGGTGTGGCAAGGATAAATGGACATGGGCTGAGGTGCTACCAAGAACAGTAAGTGACCTTCCATGGGGCAGAAGCTATTCAAGGAAGGTGTGAAGCCCAGAAAGGTCCTAATCACTGGGAATAGGAAGAGGCAATCCCAGGGAGGTGTGTAGGGAATGAGAGTGTAGGGAATGAGAGCGTGGAGTAAGGGAGCTGCAAAAAAAAAAAAAAGACTGTGGTCAGGGTGGTGAAGAGGAGCTGGCCTGGGAGATGGCAAACTCCTGAGTGTGAAGCTAAGGTGGCTGGCTCATGGAGTTCAGTTAGAAAGCTGGGGGTAAAGAGGGCACAGAACTGAGGCTAAAGAATAGAATGAGATAGGGCTTGGGCACAGACCCCTAAATTTGCAAGAGGACAGTGAGCAGGGCCCCAGTTCCAGGTAAAAGTGGGCCAGGGACCAGCTCATGAGTATTCCAGGGAGTTCCTCTGGGTCATGCTTTCACCTCTCTGTGTCCAACTGGGCAGCTAAACCACCAATGAATAGAGGACAAAAGAACTTTGAAGGAGCCCTCACCAGGCAGCTGACACTGTCCTTGATGCTTTCACATGATCACTGTAGTCCCCACTAAATACCTTTGAAGTAGGTGTTCTCACAGAAAACCTTTCTTCATCTGGTTTCTATTTTACAGATAAAGAATCTAAGGCTCCAAGAGATACAATGACTTGATAGAGGTCATGCAGCTGATATGGGGTAGAACAGAAATTTGAACTGGGACTGTTTGGAACCAAGAAAATAAACCATGCAGCTTTGGCATTACATGCTCCACGATCACTAACTGTAATCTGGGCCAAGTCACCACATTTCTCTGCCTTTAATGTCCTCATCTGGACAACAGAGATAGCAGGTACCTCATTACATTCCCATGGAGACTACAAGAGAGAACACACATAATGCTGAGCACTCTTCCTGGCACAGAGCCTGTTTAAAGGGTCATCTTAAGTGACTATTATTAACAAGGTGTTCAACTGTAGCCTTGGGGTTGCAATTCCAACAACCTTACTATTGGAACTCTTACAAATAGAAATTAGAAACCAAACAAATGGATGAATTTACTGCTTTCCGAACTCTCAATACTGCCATCTGAAACTCAGGAAGCAAGTCTATGTGAGAGGAACACACATCCCACACCACCCAAACTCTTGCTGTCCAAACTCAGGGGTAAAATATGTGTGGACAGCAAGAGATACCTGTACATTATATTTTGTTGTAAACTATACCCTCTAGCAGTGGCTCTCAAAGTTCTGTGTGCATCAGAGTCAACTATGTGATATTTTTGGAAATGCAGGATCTCGGGCCCCATTTTCAGCTTCTAGTTTCCTATGTATGAGTGGGGGCCAGGACTCTGAGTTTCTAGCAGCCCTCGTGGTAATTCTGATGCAGGTAATCCAGGAAGCACATTTTGAAAGCATGGCCCTCTTCTTTCCACTGTAGACTGCCTGTTGGAGTATTCACATGGTAAAAGAAGGGCAGGGCTGAATGTGGAATATTCCAGAAATAGCATTGGTCAGCATGTCTTCTACACTCCAGGGAGAGGGTAGCTGATGAGTTAGTGTACAGCTTCTAACTCTATGTCTGCTCCACCCCCACCTCATGCAAAGGGAATCCAGATGTTGCAGCTGGATGGCACTGGCCATGTTGGTGCTCCAGCTCCTTCTGCTTCAAGACCCTGCTCACCAAGAGACCCTGCATCATTTTGAGAGTGATACATGCCCATGTTGCATTTTCCTCAGAGGGGACCTGCAAGTACCAGCAAACTGAGTGTTCTGGGCATCACAGGAGTTGCCCACCACCCTATAACTGATGAACTGTCACTTAGATTAAATAGCATGCTCCGTGAGTTACTGATGATCATCCAGGCCTCTTCCTCACCCCTGTGCCCACATCCAGTGAGTTATCAAATCTCCAGATGCCTCTTTCTTTGGAAGTGGAGACACTGACTGGGAGACACTTTATCCATGCAGCACTTCCCATGTCCTAAATGCCTCCAGACCACCCCCAACCCCAGCAATTTGTAAGATGCTTTGGACAGAGAAAGTTCTTAGTACATAGTATCTACGGAGAAAAGTGACATCATGCCATAAGTGTCCAAAATATGTTCTTGGTACCTGAAAGTCCACAGGAATTGAGCCATAGGGCACACTGAGGTTTAAAGCTTCGACATCCTCCCGCTGCCTGATGTCCATCCAGGGGTTATAGGCTACAGGAGGGAGGCCAGGAGGGACCTGGGGATCAGGAGCCAGGGTGATATTCTCCAAGGGATACAATTTCTGAAACTCCTTGAAGAAAAGCACATAAAGCCACCAGATTGTCACTCTTTTAGCAAAGGCACAAGGCTGAGACTCTATCAGTATTTATGTTGCCTTTTTTCTAAGCCTGTGATGCATTTACATGGTGACTCACTAACACTGCTCAGGCATTTCCCCATCTGAAAGTCAGACCTTAAGTCATGCCCATAAGATGCCAATGGTAATGAAATACTGTGACTTGTTTTCAACAAACAGAGTAGCGACAGCTCTCTTCCCTCATACAAATCATGCACTCCTGTTCCTATCCCCCCTCCATTGCAACTAGAAAAGGTGTGGAGAGGTGTTGTCAGTTCCCCAAACCATCCTCAGGTTCGTAATTCACTGGAACTCAGCACATAGTCATACTCATGACTGTGATTGATTACAGTAAAAAGGAGCCCTAACGCTTACAGCTACGCTTAAAGCCACATGGATGAAGTCTGGGGAAACCCAGGCACAAGCTTCCAGAGTCCTCTCGCGGTGAAGTCACACCAGGGATGTGCTTAATTCCCTCAGCAACCGTGTTGTGTGATAACATGTATGAAATGCTGCCACCAGGGAAGCTCATTAAAGCCTTAGAATCCAGGGTTTTTACTAGGGCTGGTCACCCTGGCATCCTCTGCCTACACATACCAAACTTCCAGACTTCGTGCAGGAAGGTAAGGGTTTGCATAAACAGTATAGGTATAGTGAGCCACTCATCAGTTCTTGGAATGGTAGGAACACTCCAGAGATTCAGATTTCCAGCCAGGGTCAAGCTCATAAGCAAAACTTCCAAAGGATGATAGTGAGGCCTGCAAGGTTAATTCTTCTGCACAAAAAGCAAAAGAAGTGAGACTCACTCCATCAAGGGACCTGACAGCTCCTGCTAGAAAGGTGAAATCCCCTGGGCCAATCTAAGCAAGATACCAGCAGCATCAAGGAACATGCCTTCTGGTCTCAACTCTCCTCATGAGCAAGGGATGAGAAGTTAAAAAAATGGGCTGCTTAGGCCCAGGGAAAACACAATAAAGAAAAATTAACAATGATAGGTAAAAATATTTTTTAAAAGATATTACAAGCTCTAAATGATATACATGCAAGCACAGGATTTGAGGTTCCAACAAAAAATGCAGTGCCGTGTGTATGAGGAGTCTGAGCTGACAGGCTCTGGGGGAAAGGGCTTATGAAGAGGGATTCACACTCCTTGGAATTGTGTCCCAAGGACCATCCCCTATTGCAGGCTTTGGCAGCTCTGACTCACTTCTCTATAATGATCTCACCAACCAACTCAACATGTGTTCATTGAGTTCAAGGAAAAGAAATAAAACCCTCCAATGGGGGAAAGTAGAAAGCCAAGCATTTCCAACAAGATTCTTATATGTACTAAGTCTACTACTTAGCCTTGACCTCGGAATCCCATCTTCACACCACTGAGTATATTAGTGTCATCAGGCACCCCTAGTGATCAAGGATGGCAGGATATGGCCACCTTCACTACACAAATCCCTTCTTTAACAAAGAGCACAGCTGTCATGACTATGTTGGATCAGCCCTCAGCCAGCTCTTCACCTTGGGGTATCTGAAGGGGATGTGCGGCTTGTGATACCCAACAGCCAGGAAGAAAGGACTGGAAGATGTTTTCATTTTTTCCAACAATTGTATGGCTTTCTTGGTGCTCTGTTTATCAGGCAAGGTACCCTCAGGTATGTCTGCCATATCCACAGGGCAAATCAGGTTGGCATGGAGTTCTCCATCTGGCCCTTTACATGTCTTTCAAAACAAAATATATAAAGTCAGCTTGTTAGGTACAAGAAATAGAAGTCATGGATTTTACACACACAATGTATTTAACATTCATATCAGCAGCCCAGCCCATTAAGTATTAGTCATTCAGAACAGGGACACAGGAAGTAGAACTTAAACACAGAAGCGTTTCTGCTTTTCCAGAGAAGGGCCAGAAAGCCACCAGCACTTACCTCCCTGCTGTTAATCCTCTGTCTCTAGATCATAATTAAAGGAAATCCAAGTAAACTAATGATAAAAAAAAATCTGTCTCCAACTCAACAAAGAAATAAGCCCATTTAAAAATGGCCAAAGGACTTGAATAGGTATTTCTCCGAAGAAAATATACAAATGGTCAATAAGTACACATAAAGATGCTTAACATCTTTAGTCATCATGGAAATGCAAATCAAAACCACTACGGTGGCTATAACATTTACAAATGGAAAATAACAAGTGTTGGCAAGGATGTGGAGAAATTGGAATTCTCATACATTGTTGGTGGGAATGTGAAACAACGCAGCTACTTTGAAAAACACTCTGAGAATTCTGCAAAAAGTTAAACATAGTTATTATATGACCCAACAATTCCACTTGTAGGTGTATGTATAACAAAAAGTAAAAACCTAAGTCCACACGAACACTTGACCTAGCGATTCTACCCAAGATAAATTAAAGCTTGGGTCCATACAAAAACCTGTGCATGAATGTTTATAGCAGCTAAAAAGTGGACATAACACAAATGCCCATTAACTGATGAATGGATAAATAAAATGGATTATTCTCTGGCTATAAGAATAATGAAGTTCTGATCCATGCTACAAAATGGATGAACCTCAAAAACATTATACTAAATGAAAATAGCCAGACATAAAAGGACATACACTGTATGATTCCATTTATACAAAATGTCCAGAAGAGGCAAATCAAAGAGAAAGATGAGTTTTTGCCACAGGCTGGGGATTGAGAGGAAATGGGTAGTGAATGATAATGGGTACAAGGCTACTTTTGGGGGTAACAAAATGGTCTTAAATTGATTTTGGTGATGGTTGCACAACTCTGTGGTTATACTAAAAATCATTGAATTACACATTAAAGGGTGATTTTTATGGTTATGTGAATTATATCTCAAAAATTTAAAAAAAATTTTCTTCAATTTCAAAGACAGATTAAGGTGACAGTCTATGGAATTACCAGATCCTCAACCACACCATGCACAGAATTTAACCTACTGCTTCATTTCCCAAAGTGGCCATGCTGGCCAAAGGCCAAAGTCAGTTTTGACCATGATTTCCACCTTACAAAGACCCAGGGGCAGTGGCAGCTGCTTCTCCATGTCAAACAGGAGCATCTTTCCACAGGCTGCCTTGTCCACCCAGCCCCAGGCTGGACAGCCCAGCACCTGACTCCCAGCATCTTCTCCCCTCTATATGATCTCCAGCACTCCCAGAGGATTTGGCACAGTTATAGCCACCACTGTGAGAACAAATGCCGAGTGGGGGACATGGGCCTGGCATTTGAGGTCACTAAAAAGTAGCAAAATGGCTTGGCTGGCATGGGTAGTGGTTGAATGTCGACCTATGAACCAGGAGGTCATGGTTCGATTCCCAGTCAGGGCACATGCTCAGGTTGTGGGCTCGATCCTCAGTGTGGGGCGTGCAGGAGGCAGCCAATCAATGATTCTCTCTCATCATTGATGTTTCTATCTCTCTATCTCTCTCCCTTCTTCTCTGAAATCCATAATATGGATTAAAGTAGCAAGATGGCTTCAGGGAATGTAGGGATTGAGATGGGGTCTTCCAATCTCATTCTGTTAATACTCAAGCCATAAGCCAAAGGCAAGAGCCCATAGCTTTCAATCTACATAAAATGGAAAGTTTTCAAGAATTTAAAATACTCCACCACACCAACCCCCACAAATCCACACCCTTCTCCATATGTATCTAAAAGCCTCCAAGGAGCATGCCATTTCTCAGTCCTGTAGCTGGTTTTCTGAATTGCTTAAATATGGGTTTCAGTTTCATTTATAGATTGGGAATTCATCTGAACCAAGAATAAATTACTTTGTATATTCCTTTTCTTCCATAATGCTCTAAATTTTTAAAACTCCTATCAAAGATCTCATCACCTGAACAAACCCAGTAGGCCTAAGACAGACAGATAATCTGGGCTGAAGGTCCTGGAGCACAGGTCTCTCTCTCCCTTCCATGTCTCAGTATCTCCTATAACATTCAGCACAGAGCTTTATCCAGAATGAGCACCAAGGAGCCATTAAATGAGTCTTACACACTAGAACGTACGGTTCTAGAACAAGGCATGCCCACTTGCTTCTAAAACAAAGCCACCTCTCCCATTGGACCTAATGCCAAAGATCTCAACACTTGTCTCTGTCAAGTCAAAATCGCAAACAAAACCCACAAACCTCAATGGATAACCAGCTTGAAAGAAGGTACAGCATACACAATAGTTAACCTTAAATTACTAGACAGTGTAAAAGTGGTTCCTCTTCGGAACCATACCCTGTTCACATCCTTACCTTAGTATTTTCATACTTTTCAGAGGAGGGATGATAAGGTAGAACCGACCAGCTATATGGAGAATCATCACTATGATTAGAAGATATTCCTTGAGGGGGGGAGAAAAAGAAAGTCACTAAATAAAACATGAAGGGTCTTTCAATGCCCTCCTCACCCTAAGTTAAAAATTTGTAAACATTTGGGGAAGTATCATCTCCCCTCTTTGGGCCTCAGTTTTTTTTTTAATCTATAAAATCAAGAGCTTAGGACACATAATGATAAATCCCCCTAAAGCCAACTCTCTCTAGGTTTCTATTCGAGCACTAAGCATCTGACCTCCCAGTCTCTAAAGCCCTCGTAATTCATGTTAGGCTCTTAGGAAGAAACCTAAAAGGGTGAGATAAGCCAATCTGTTACAGCAACATAGCCCTGTAGCCCTCACTGGAGCCTCTTGCCTGCCCTATGAAGAAGGTGGCAAAGGCACATACACCACCATGGGCTGGGTGAGGAAGAGGAGGCTCAGAGAAGGTTGGTGCTGTGCCTGATGCCAACCAGATATTACATGATTGAGCCAGGACTCCAGGCTCAGTGTATTCGAATTCCAGGCTCAGTGCTCATTGATGAAGCATACTACTAAACCCATCCTAAGCTCAGTAGTTAACAGCCTATTTGGGAAGACAAAATAACAATGTGTGAAACCAAGGAATCAGTGCCAGCTATCTAGAGTAGAAGTACTGTGTTAAGTGGGAGAGGCCCCAGGCCCAGAGGTAATGTGGGTCTGGTGATGGTTCGCAGTGAGGACTTTTGAGTCAGCGAGGCTTGCAAGGAGTCTTAGGGGAAGTGCTACCAAGTGGATCTGAGAGGATTAGCCAGGAGGAGCAGAGAGGGTAGCATAGTCAGAACCCCGGGAGAAAGAGCATTATCAGCACAGTGAAATACTTAGGGGGCAGTGGGGGGGGGGGTTCATCAGAACAATAAGCATAGTGGATAGAGCAGAGGCCACTGACAGACCTGGATTCAAGTCCTGGCACTGCTCCTTAGTACTTGTGCAACCTTGGGCAAGCTACTTGACCTCCAACAAGCCTCAATTTCTTCCTCAGGAAATGATGACTATGATAAAAAAAAAAAAAAACCCTTGTTTGCTGTTGAGGAGAGGATTAATGGAGCAGCCAGCACAGTAACTGGTACATAGCTAGCATTGAATCAAAGGTGGCTGCTGTCATCCTTGACAGATTCTTCCCTGATAGAACAAGGTCTTGAGAACAAAGAACAGGTTGAAAAATGTATTTCCACAAGGACTGCAAGCAAAGCTTTTGTTCTCTGGCTAACACTCTGCTTCGAGCCTGATCCCAAAATCTAACCATCAGGAGGAAGGAGGTCAAACACCACCACTCAGGCCATATCTGGCCTCCCTTCCTGAAACAAAATCTCCCCTCTGCTTTATTTCCTCATCTCCCCAAAACTCTCTTCCCTCCAGCTGTTCTCAGACAAGGGGTTATCATAATATGAGTACTGACTGCAGAAAGTTCTCCTGATGGTGGGCTTTTGTTTGCACAAAATATTTTTGACTGATTCACCTTCAAAACTGGGCCCAACTTAGCGTAGCCTAAAGTTACCCTCAACCTGGACTGGCCAACTGGGTTCCAGAAGAAGGCTGCTGATCCTGCCGATGTAAGCAGTGAACAAAAGGAAAACTACTGAAAACGTTCAAGTAGTAGGCCCTAATGCAGCGGTTCTCAACCTGTGGGTTGCGACCCCTTTGAGGGTCGAACGACCCTTTCATAGGGGTCGCCTAAGACCATCGGAAACACATATAATTACATATTGTTTTTGTGATTAATCACTATGCTTTAATTATGTTCAATTTATAACAATGAAATTGGGGGTCACCACAACATGAGGAACTGTATTAAAGGGTCGCAGCACTAGGAAGGTTGAGAACCACTGCCCTAATGATAAGCACTGTGTTCTATACAGGGCTTGGGTTTTTCAATGCACTTTCACACTCCTGAACTACCTGCACTGGAACGCTCCCCTGGTAGGTAATTAAGGTAGTTATGACTTCAGCTTCCCAGAGAAGGATCTGAGGCTCAGAGGATGAATGATTTGCTCAAGATCAACTGCACAGCTAAGAAGTGGCAGAGCTAGAACTGAAACCCAGGGGCCTGGATTCCTGGTGGCACTGCCCATCAGTAGTTCACTCTGTCTCCAGAGATGTTCATCTCAGCTCTACGTGGGACAGCAAAGATCTGAAAACTTTGGACTAAAGTACAGTAGATCTATATATTAGACTACTGGGCTGTCATTTTTTTAAAAAAAACTTTGCATGAAGAGTAACTATATGGGAAAATTTTATGTTAAAAATCATGATATAAAATTATATGTACAGAATAATCTCCAATCAGAAAAATAATGTGCCTAGAATAGGGTGGACATCAAAATACAGCTCCCCTGTATCAAAATACAGGGTGCTGTGATTACAAGTGTTTTACATTTAGTTTATACTTCCTTTTCGTCCAATAATCATGCAATTCTTCTGTAAGTTAAAAAAAAGTCTTAAAATTTGTCTGTGCTTTAGCATTCTCATTTTGGCATTAAAGAGAGTCAGTTTATCAAGCAGTGTTGAAGGTCAGGATTTGCAGTCCCTAACACTCTATAGGTCCTGGGTATCAGCTTACACTGCTTTTGCTGACCTAATTCACAGACCTTAAGCAGCAGCCCCTTCTTTAGGCAAGACAGCAACAACAGCTCTGGCTACATGAGACATCTTCAGATGTTCTAACCCTTAATCCCTAACTTACTGACAAGGACCCTGGAGTACAGAGGGTCAGGCACAGAGTTAGAATCTCATCCAATCCAGTGCACATTCTTTCACCCCATGAGCTGAATGAGTCAAACCACACCATGACTCATTTCTGTAAGGAAGAAAAACTCCTACCCTTTGTTATTTCTACCCTTTTTACCCCCTTTCACTCCTCCTGCCAGGTTGAGAAGTAAGATTTTTATAAAACGTCAGTAATGAATAATGAAGTGTCCACCTAGCCCTAAGAGGTTTCTGCAAAGACAGCCCCAACCCCAGGACAGAATCCCCAGTGCTTGGACATGAAACAAAAAATAACCCAGAGTTTGGACAGCAAGCAGTACCTGGGTGAAAGACTTTTCCAACCGACATGGTCACGTAGCCATTCTCCTTGAAGTACTGGGGGATGGTGGAAAAGTTTCCAGCCTGCACTCTCCAGTAGGAGTTGAAGTCATACAGGCGGGTGGTGTCAGGTCTCCTCCCTGTGAGGAAGGAAACTCGGCTCGGGGCGCACACTGCTTGCTGTTAGGGAGCAGAAGCAGAGGGAAACATCATCAGAGAAAAACAGTCTGGGAGCTAAAATGTAACCAGGCAACCTACCAAGTCCTCAGCAAACAGCTTGGCAGCTGAGTCATGCAGATCTCAAAGCCAAACAGTGGGATTTGGGTTTCACCCAGTCACCAGAATGTTTCCCAGGAAAGAGGGAGGGAAGGACTCAGCCCCTCAAACCAGCAGATGATTATGTCCTTCTACACAACAGTGTCTCACAGGTGCACAGAGCAGGCAAGGGTCTTGGGGGTGCCCTCACTAATGAGATGAAGAAGTGCAACCATGGCAAGCTGGCTGGCACTCAGTCAAAGTTAGCCAGCAGGTCTAAGGGTGCCATTCTATAGCACCCCTTCCTTCTCAGAACCAGGCAACCCCCTCTATGGGGAAGAAGGCTGGTCAGAACCATCCTGAGCATGTTAGGGTCAGGGTATTACTTGGGTCCAAGGAGGAGGGGAACCTTGAAAGTACAAGCTTCCTTGTTAGTGGACAACCAGGTTATCACAACAACCATTTTCCAGATGATGCTTCCCTCTAATAAAGATATGCCTGGCACAATCAGGGGCATCTAACAACTGCTATGATGACCCCCCTTCTCCAACCCTCAGTGCACAAGGCACACATACATACCTAGAGAACCCCAGACATACCTGGGCAAAGGCATTCTGGAAGAGGAGACTGTGGGATGCCAGCTGGTCGATGTTTGGAGACCTTATGAGCTTGTCCCCATAACAACCCAGGGAGAGACGCAGGTCGTCCACAATGATTAGAAGGACATTCAGAGCATCTGCACGGGAGGGTTCGGCTTCAGTGAGATGACCTGCACAGACACTGAACCCAGATCATGGTAGGTGCTAGGGTACTGAAAGGTCCAAACTGTGCCCTGCACCTTGACAAACCAGCTAACGAAGCCAGAGATGTGGGAGTTGGTGCACAGAGGAAGCCTCAGACCTGGGTAGTAGGGTTAGGCTTTGGCCATGGCCTCAAGCCTGGATGAGGGAGGGAGAGAGGAAGAGACCAAAGGAGAAAGAGGGAGAGAGAGGGAGGAAAGGTTAAAGAACAGAAAGAAGAATTTGGGGAAGGAGGGAAGTACGGATAGAGGGAAGAAAAGACAGTAAGTGGAAGGGAAGGAAGAAAGGATGAATGTAAAGAGGAAGGAAGGAAGGAAATAAGGAAGGAAGGAAGGAAGGAAGGAAGGAAGGAAGGAAGGAAGGAAGGAAGGAGGGAAGGAAGGAAGGGAGGGAAAACTATGAGTGAGGGAGCGAGAGACTAAAGGATGAATGTACAGAGGGAAGAATGGAGGGGAGCTGGGAGGGAGGAAGAGAGCCCCACAATCAGGGCAGGGGCACAGGCATCACCTTTGGAATTGTTGCCTGGCGCCACGGATCCTAGAAGGGTGCAGAAGGAGCCCAGGACCAGGCCTAGCAAGAGCAGGCCCCGGTCCGACAGCGGCATTTCTGCCTCAGTGCGACTGCTCCAGAGCGAAGGTGACCAGTCGCGGCGGGAGGGCGGGGCACAGCCACCTCCGCCACCACCGCGGACTAAGCAGACAGGGCCTCTGGGGCCTGAGCGTCACGGCGCTAGTGCGCCTGCGCGCCTGTTGCTAGCCTCGCCCCGCTGGGGGCGGGGCCTGGTGGAGAGACAGGCTCTTGCTTCTGATCCTCTTTGGAGAGCTGCTGCAGTGAGTCTTTCAAGGTGTTTCCAAAGATTTGAGATGCAACCACTGTTTTTAAAAAGCACTTTCCTGCTTCTTTGCTCCTACTGTACTTTTCACCTGCAGCCTTTCCCTTCCCTCTTCTCTCTATAAAAGTCACTTTTCCTTACAGACCACCCTAAATGCCATTCTCCTTCAGTGAGGCCCTTTGAGAACCAGCATTCCTCACTCCCTTTCCTATTCATCTGTTCAACAAACACTAAGTACCGCAGATATGTATATCAAACACTATTGGTGGCTTGGGAGTTTTTAAGTGCCTGCCCTAATGGAGCTTGCAGACAATAATTAACCAAATAAACACAGAGTGGCAGTGGCATGTACAATTTGGAGGGGAGGATTTGCTTGTTATTTTCTGTGAGAGTAGCTAATAATGTTACATTTTAACAAAAGCCCCAAGGTGATGAGGGTACAAGCTACGTGGATGTCTGCAAGAAGGGTGATCCAGGCAGAGGGAGCAGCCATTGTGTGGAAGATGCTTGACAGTGTTAGGGGATCACAGAGGCTGGTAACAGGAGATGGGAGGAGTGAAGATCATAACTCCTGACAAGAATCATTCACTCTCTCCCTGGGACTGAAGGTTGGGAAAGACATCACAGTCCCCATGCACCCTCTGACCCACCACAACTCCCCAGTGAAATAACCTAACATGATGCCAGGTAGACTAGAGGTATTTTTTTGCATGAAGAAATGCATAAATATTAATGTTGTTATTGAGGGCTTCTTCCTATGACCCAGGAAACATGCTAATTTTCTCCTCACAGCAATGCTGTAAAGTAGATGCTGCTATCATTTCCATTCTACAAATCCAGAAATTAAACTCAAAGAGGCTGAATCACTTGATCAAAGACACACAGACAGGAAGTAGAAAAGCAAGGTAGCTCTCAATGAGAGGTCTGCCTCCTCAAGCAATAGGCAGAACATGGTCATTGCCTGTGGCCTGCCGCCACTACTGCTGCACCTGCTTTGCTGTTTCTTCAGACCCCAGCAATGGGCTGCTGTTCACACTGAGGCCTGGCTAATGTCCCGCTGGGAAGGGCCAGCCCCTGACTGCTATCCCCAGGCCAGAGCATACTGAGCCCCTCAGGGTGGGTCAGCCCCAGACAAGGGCCCAAGCTGCCAAGCTTCAAGTGGCCCCTCAGCTGTCCCTCTTCATCCTGACCCTTCCCTTGTATTGGTGGCTGCTCAGAGTCTTGCCCTTTTCCTCCCAAAATTATGGCCTAATGTCTCAGGAAAGTCTGAGCCCAATGTCAATAAATACTCCAGTGGATGTTTAGAAAGTTGTTCTTACTCTTATTTCCTCTTTCTTTGGGATCTGTAATACTTTCTCATAGCAATAGGTGTCTCCTATGAGCTTGTAAACTAAGGACCTAATTATATTCTCGTCCTTACCAAAAAGCCAGTAAGAAAAAATAATTCACTATACCCCAGGGTTGACCAATGCGAAGAATGAGGCAAAAGTCACACACTGTTCCTGCCTCTAAAAATGTCTGTGGTTCTTTTGTGCACTGAGTCCCATCTTATCTAGGCCTAGGGGGAGGGGACTACATGAGGATTAAGGAGGCAGACTGGTCCTTGCCTGCTACCCTCCCACAGGAGTGTACTGTCTGTGGGAAGGACAAGCAGAAATATAACTTGATCACCATAACACAGGTAGACTTTTGATTTGTCAAAAAGTAGAGTTTCCCCAGAGGAAGCAATGGATATGAAGACAAATTCACCTAATCTAACACTGATTCAAGCACCTCTGACATGTTGCTGAGATGTTGGAGTCCACCAAGAAGAGGCAGCTGGAGTTTCTAACTCTCTATCTCTCTCCCTTCCTCTCTGTAAAAAAAAAATCAATAAAATATTAAAAAAAAAAAAAAAGAAGAGGCAGCTGGAAAGCTTGTTCAGAACAATAGCCAGACCTCTAATGACAGATATGAGAGATGACAGACAAGGCATGGAATCTTATCTGTATCTTTCTGGAAGAGTTTTTAGATTTGAGTAAAGGTGAACAGCTAGTATTCATTGACAGCTGTAGTGGACACACTCTAAGCTTACCCCAATGAGTCATGTCCATGCATATTCCCCTCCATTTGGGTGTGGGGTGGAATATGTGCTTCTAACTAATAAAATATGGTGAAGGTGACACAGGATGTCACACCTGTGACTACATTACGATGGAGATAGGAGACCATCATGCTAGAAAACACTAGGAAGATCCTCTTGCTGATCTTTGAAAAGCCATATTGTAACTTCATAGAGAGAGCCACATGGCAGGGAACTGTAGGTGACCTTAAGGACCTGAGGGAATCTATTCAGCCAACAACCACGTGACCTTGGCAGAGGACTTCAAACTCCAGATAAGAATGCAGTCTGGCCCTAGCCAGTTTGGCTCAGTGGATAGAGCGTTGGCCTGTGAACTGAAGGAGGGACATCTGTAATAGTTTCAACAATAAAGATATTAAAATAAAATAAATTTAATTTTTTTTAAAGACTGATGAAACTAACAGCCTAGAATAACTCCAAAGGGGATTCCAGCACATGCCCAGGTTGTGGGCTTGATCCCCAATAGGGGGCGTGCAGGAGGCAGCCAATCAATGATTCTCTCTCATCATTGATGTTTCTATCTCTCGAGATCTCTCTCTCTCCCTTCCTCTCTGAAATCAATAAAAATATATTTTTTAAAAGAATGCAGCCTGGTCAACAATTCAACCTCAGCCTTGTGAGACCCTGAGTGAAGGATCCAGCTAAGCTGTGCCTGGACTTTTTTTTGTGGCCCACAAAACTGTGAACTAATAAATGTTATTCTTTTTTAAAAAATGTATGTTCTTTTAAGCTGCTAAATGTGTAGTAACTTGTTACCCAACAATCTAAAATGAGTACAACAATATTACTAGTTCATAATATGAATAGACATTTGACGCCAAGGTCAGATCACTTCCTAGGGTGAACCAACAAAACTCAAGTAGACATGGAAGTGACTTCTTACAGTTCTGAAAGCCATAAAAGAATCCATGAGAACCATATTGTTCCACAGAAACTGTACCCATTAAGACAAGCTCCCCAGGGCATGTGATGGCTAAACAATTCTGGAGAGAAAAGATGGCATCTCTGTCCTCAGATGGCCATAATCAAAGAAAAGGTTGAGGGAAAAGGGAATGTCTTCAAGTTTCCAACAAAGTCCAAGAAGCCACATACATGGTTGAGCTTGAACTCTTAGGGGCAAACTGGAGGGGGCTTAAAAAGGTAAAAATGCAGAAGTAGAAGAACATGATGATGCAGGAGAAGTGAAAGTGAAAACTGAAGACAGACTTTTTGGGCACATAATCCAATTTAAGGAACACACATAGCCATGGTTGCTATAGAAACCCCAAATTTGAGGATCTGAGTAATTCCCACTACTGAAATTTCAAAGATGACATTTTTCAAAGTACTTAAATACCCCAAATGAGCAGAAGGTGAAACACCTTCCTAAACATCAGGTACATTCACACAGTACTTTTAATTTATTGAACAGTTTTTAAGGGAGTAACTTAATTTCACTAAAAACTAAAATATTTGGCTGAGAGCATCATAAAACAGGCCTCTAGCACTGCTCTGTAGCTTAGAGCCTACATGAGGAGCATCAAAAATACACAGTCCCAATCTTGCTATATGAACAAGAACAAATATTAAATACATTTCTGGAAAATTAAATAAATAATGATTAGTTCCACTTCTAGTTCAAGTCAATGAACCAGATATATGTATTTACTGTCTCTTTATGAATTAGGTTCATCAAAAGAATGATAAAACAGAGTTAAATGTGCAGGAGGGTGTTTATTAGGAAGTGCCTTTGGGAGAAATATCCATAGAAAGCTTGAGAAGGGAGCAAGACTGGACAAACTGGTCACACGAGCTATGATACAGGATTTGGTGAACCACACAGGACAGTCTAGAGATAGAATAGCCCTTCAGAGTTGTCTTAAGTTAGGCTCAGTATCTTGAGATGGCAAGATATTACCTTAATAAGTCATTAAATGTGGCTATACTAGGAGGGGTCTAATCTTGGGAAAATTGACTATTGACTTTCTGCAGCTGAGGCAAGCCCTAAAGAGGCAGACAGCCCTAAAGGGGAGTCCTCTCAGCAAGAAGGCCTTCATTAATAGCGGGTGTAGGTGGCAAGTCTTTGTGTTCACCACTTTTCCTCCCTTTAAAATAATCATGCAAAAACAAATATAATATGACAGCAAGAAAGAATGGGAGAAGATGCTCAAATGCATTAGTTATTAGGAAAATGCAAATCAAAACCACAGTGAAGTAGAACTTCACACCCACTAAGATGACTAATATCAAACGATATTAAAAATAGTAAGTGTTGGTGAGAATGTGGAGAAATTGGAGCCCTCATGCATTGCTGGTTGAAATGTAAAATGATGAAGCTGCTGTGGAAAACAGTTATACAGTTTGTCAAAAAGTTAAACATAGAATAATCGTGTGACTCAGCAGTTCTGCTCTTATATACCCAAAATAACTAAAAAGTGTCCAAAATATATATGTACATACATGTATATAGCAGTGATACGAAATATTTGGATTGGAACCTGGATTCTTTGTCCTCCAGAGTCAAAGAATGAATTCACGGACAGAGAGCAGTATAGCAAATGTGGAAATTTATTGAAGAACAAGTACAGATTCCCACGTGGGGAAAGGGAAAGTGTCCCACAGAATGGACTCCCACTTGGGGAGGGGGAAAGGGTCCCCCAGACTTCCTGTTTCCACGGTTTATAAAGGCTGCAGTTCCTGTGTCCTGATATCCCCTCTAATTGGTCACTATTCCTTTTTGAATTGGTTACTATAGTGATTCCTGAGGCCCTCCTCCCTCATAGTCCTTCCATTCCTTCTGGGCTTTCTTCCTCCTTCTTTATTTTGTTACTATAGACCTTTTTGACTACTTCCAGTTCCCTTGTCTTATGGAAATGTAACTGCACCTGGCTTCCTTGTGTTATGGAATTGTACCTTGTCCCAGTCTGTAGCCCTGTTGTGTTGTTTTTTTTTTCATGGACCCAATTCTAAAAATTCCCTAAGCCTGCCTATATCCCCCTAAAATTCCTGTTTCAGCAGCAGTATTCTCAATAGCCAAAAGTGAAACTAGCCAAAATGTCCAACTTTAAATGAATTGATAAACAAAGTGTGACATTCATATGTGGAATCTAATGAGCAAAATAAATGATGAACAAAGCATCCAGAAACATATAAGCATGGAACAGACTGATGAATTTCAGAAAGAAGGTGGGGGTGGAGGGATGAAGGAGAGATTAACAGGGGAACTTATATACATACTAGAGGCCTGGTGCATGAAATTCATGCATGGGGGGGAGTCCCCTCAGCCCAGCCTGCACCCTATCCAATCCAGGACCCCTCGGAGGATGTCTGACTGCCAGTTTAGGCTTGATCCTCAGGACATCCCTCTCACAATCCGGGACCGCTGGCTCCTAACTGCTCACCTGCCTGCCAGCCTGGTCACCCCCAACTGCCCCCCCCCCACCAATGTGGTCGCCCCCAAATGCCCCCCCTGCTGGCCTGGTTACCCCCAACAGCCCCCCTCTCCCTGCCTGGTCACCCGTAACTGCCCCCCTGCCAGCCTGGTCACCCCTCACTGTCCCCCCTGCTGGCCTGGTCACCCCACACAGCCTGATGTTCAGTCATTTCGTTGCCCTTCACTAACCCCCCTGCCGACCTGGTCGCCCCAGGCAGCCTAGTGCTCAGTCATTTGGTTGTCCCTCACTAACCCCCTACTGGCCTGGTCACCCCACACAGCCTGCTGCTCAGTCATTTGGTCATCCCTCACTGCCCCCCCTGCTGACCTGGTTGCCCCACTCAACCTGTTCAGTCGTCTGTTCGGTTGTCTGTTCAATTGTGATGGCCCCTAGCTCTTTATATATATAGACTAGGGGCCCAGTGCACGAAATTCATGCACTGGGGTGGGGGTGTTCCTCAGCCCAGCCTGCCCCTTCTCACATACTGGGAGCCCTCAGGGGATGTCCTAGTGACAGCTTAGGCCCTCTCCCTGCTCCCCTTGGGGATAGGGCCTAAGCCGCAGTCTGGCCTCCCTTTGTGGTAGGCGACCGGGCTGATCAGGGGAAGGCACCAGCCCCATCACCCCGCCGTTGAAGCCACTGCCAGTCACCAAAGCCAGCAAGGTTTTTTCATCAACACAGACTCCAGTCCCTTCACCATGAAAAAATGACAACTTTCTTTAGGCATTTTCAAGATGTGTCTTTCATATAATAATAATTTCTTTATTATTTTTTTAATCCTCACCTGAGGATATGTTTCCATTGATTTTTAGAGAATGGGGAAGAGAAAGGGAAAGACAGAGAGAAACATCAAAGTGAGAGGAACACTTTGATTGGTTGCCTCCTGCATGAGCCCTGACCTGGGTCCCAGCCAGGGAGGAGCCTGCAACCTAGATACATGCCCTTGGTCAGAATTGAACTCAGACCCTGCCTTCAGCAGGCCAAGGCATTATCCACTGAGCCAAACCGGCTAGGGCAGGATATGACATTTCTTAGCCCTCCAGCAGCGGACCTTCTTTTTTTTCGCCAGGAGTATGGTGAAAAACCCTAGATCACCTTTTTGGATTTTTATTACCCAAGTTACTAAGAATATTACCAGTGGCATACAGGGAGCTTAGCCAATGAGCAGTCAGAAAAGGTGTTTCCTCTGTAGTTCACACCAATCGCCGGCTTGCCCCCTGCCCCCCGGCCCAGACCTGATGCCTCTGGCCCAGGCTTCAGGCCTGGGCAGGGGATCCCCATTTCCCCTGATCACCAGCTCCGCCCTCGCCCAGGCCTGACGCCTCGGTCAGAGGAGTCGACCCCCATCACCATCCGATCGCTAAATTGGCCCCTTACCCAGGTCTGACGCCTCCACCAGAGGTGTCAGGCCTAGGCAGGGGACCCCCATCTCCCTCCGATTTCCGGCTCTGTCTCCCGCTCAGGCCTGACGCCTTGGCCAGAGGCATCGACCCCCATCACCCTCCGATCGCCAGATCAGCCCCTTGCCCAGGCCTGACGCCTCCGCCAGAGGTATCAGGCCTGGGCAGGGGACCCCCATCTCCCTCCGATCACCGGCTCCGTCCCCCGCCCAGACCTGATGCCTCTGGCCCAGGCATCAGGCCTGGACAGGGGATCTCCATCTTCCCCTGATCACTGGCTCGGCCCTCGCCCAGGCCTGATGCCTCAGCCAGAGGTGTTGACCTCCATCACCCTCCAATCACCGGATCGGCCCCTTGCCCAGGCCTGACACCTCTGCCAGTGGTGACAGGCCTGGGCAGGGGACCCCCATCTCCCCCCATCACCGGCTTCTGGGGCTTCTGGGGCCGGGGGCGGCAGGCAGGAAGCTTCTGCAGCTGCACACGGGAGCCTGGATGGCAGCTGGCAGCTACGCTGTCCCACCCTGCCTGCACTATGCAAATTAGCCGCCATATTTGTTGGCAGTTAATTTGCATATTGTGCTGATTAGCCAATGGGAGGTGTAGCGAAGGTATAGTCAGTTACCATGTTTGTCTATTATTAGATAGGATATGCATAGCTCATGGACACAGACAATAGTGTGGTGAAGGCTTGGAAGGGGCAGGTGGGGGGTGGAGAAGGCCAATGGGGAAAAAAAACAACAAAGGGGACATCTGAATACTTTCAACAATAAAGATAAATTTTTAAAAAGTGGTTTATAGCTTTAATAATAATATTAAAGATAATATTTTTTAAAAAGAAAGAAGCCAGACACAAAAAGTCATATATTGAGAAACCAAGATGGCGGCATAGGTAACCACCGGAAATTGCTGTCTCCCACAACAACTTCAAAAATACAACTAAAAGATGGAACGGACATCATCCAGAACCACAGGAAGGCTGGCTGAGTGGAAATTCTACAACTAGAAGAAAGAGAAAAGCACACTGAGACTCAGAGGAGCTGCGGAAGTAAAGTGCAGAGGTACGGAGGATGGAGCACGCGCGGAAAGGGGCTGGCACCTGAGGACGCGGCTGTCTTTTTGAATCAGGAGGGAGTCTCAAGCTCCCGACTGCTCTGAACTCCAGTTCCAGGAAGTCTCTGGGGACCCAGACTCATATGGAGAGAAACTGGACTGTCTGGCAGTGGGCAGAACTCGGAACTTGAGGGCGGCTTTCCCTCAGAGGTGCTTGCAGCAATTACCCGGACACTGAGACTCGAGGCCCCTTAGGGCAGGGCTGAGGATCAGCCATAGCTGCTTGCTCTGCCCTGTTGATTCCTTGAGACCCCGCCCCACCCAGGCTGCAGCAGAGGCTTTTGCATATGAATGCCCTGGCCCTTTGCAATCTGAAAATTACCTAACAAACTGCAGCTGGGCCAGACAGACCCAGAACTTCCAAGAGAAGGCCCAAGGCCCCACAGCAGCTTGCATTGCTTCACAGCTGGGCCTCATCTGGGCACCTCCAAACCCCAAAAAAGGAAGGGGAATCTGCAGATCTCTTCGTAGCTCCTGCTGGGTAGCCTCAGGCAGAGGCTAAATTAGCACCTCCTTAGATCCAAGAGCCAGTGTACCCAGTGGTCAGAGTGGGACCATCCAGATTACAACTCCTCAGATCCATAAGGGACACACTCAGGGGGCAGACTCAGTGATCACCAAAGCCCCACTGAAGCAAGTCTTGCCCCAGAAGGGTGTCTCCAGCACAGAAGTTCTCCCACTGCAGACACAGCTGATTCTCACAGCCAATTGGCCTGGAGGTCAATTCCTCCCAGTGATAACTACAACAATCAAGGCTTAATTACAACAAGACTGTGCAACAAAGCCCACAAGGGGGTGCACCAAGAGTGTCTACCTCAGGTAATTGGGACACTTAGCACAGAAAGGCACTCTATCGACACAGCGAAGATATTGAAAACCTATTTAAAGAAATAATGACAGAAAACTTCCCCTATCTGGTGAAAGAAATAGACTTACAAGTCCAGGAAGCGCAGAGAACCCCAAACAAAAGGAATCCAAAGAGGACCACACCAAGACACATCATAATTAAAATGCCAAGAGCAAAAGACAAAGAGAGAATCCTAAAAGCAGCAAGAGAAAGAAAATCAGTTACCTACAAGGGAGTACCCATACGACTGTCAGCTGATTTCTCAACAGAAAGTATGCAGCCCAGAAGGGAGTGGCAAGAAATATTCAAAGTGATGAATAACAAGAACCTACAACCAAGACTACTTTATCCAGCAAAGCTATCATTCAGAATTGAAGGTCAGATAAAGAGCTTCACAGATAAGAAAAAGCTAAAGGAGTTCATCACCACCAAACCAGTATTATATGAAATGCTGAAAGGTATCCTTTAAGAAGAGGAAGAAGAAGAAAAAGGTAAAGATACAAATTATGAACAACAAATACGCATCTATCAACAAGTGAATCTAAAAATCAAGTGAATAAATAATCTGATGAACTGGTGATTGTAATAGAATCAGGTACATAGAAAGGGAATGGACTGACTATTCTTGGGGGGGGCAAGGGGTGTGGGGGGTGCGGGAAGAGATTGGACAATAATCATGCACCTATGGATGAGGACAGTGGGTGGGGAGTGAGGGCGGAGGGTTGGGTGGGAACTGGGTGGAGGGAAGTTATGGTGAGAAAAAAGAGGAACCAATGTAATAATCTGAACAATAAAGATTTAATTTTAAAAAAGAGTAAATATGGACAACAGGGGGCTGAGGCAGCTACCCCAATAGACAAGGCATGATGCCTTGTCAAGGTTCTGCCCCTGAGCCAGTTTTCAGACCCGGAACCATGGACCAGGGAGGTGCCTGGGTCCCCAGAGAGGACTCTGCAGCGCCATGGCTGGCAGACACTGGAATGATCCCCCAGCCCTTCCCAAAGAGACCACCAGCTATGTACTGGGTGACTGAACATTGGAAAGTGGGGAACCCAGACAGTTGGAGGATGGGAAAATTCAGTGCCCAATCTGACACTGAGTTGGGAGACTCAGTAAACTCTGTGTCTGTGTATGCTTAAGGAAGGCCTCCTGTGCTGAAGTTTCTGAGCAGAGGATGTCACTTGGTCCAAGGTATACTGGGCCATTCCTGAGGATTTCAGTGTTTTTGTGTAGGGAGAGTCTTGCATCCAATATACTTCAGAATGAGGTGTTGAGCCTAGTGAGATGTATTCTGAGAAACCTTTCAGAAGTAAGACAAAGTGGTATTACAGCATGAATTCACCTGGGTAAAGAGAAAATGCATAGAAAAAGAACTGGGAGATTACGGCTAAATTGTGAATGTTCTTGCCTCCTGGTAACGCCTCACAAGCATCCTTTGTCCTGACTCTTCATGCACTTTCTGTCCTTTCCATAGTGTCCACAGTGAGCATGCAGATCCTCAAGAGTCAGTGGAATACGTCTTCTGCACATGGCCCATTAGTCCACCCATTAGTGCCCTGTAACCATGGTCCTAGGATGGCAACATGTTCTCCAGGTCTCCCATACCCAAATCTCCTAAACACAGGAGCTGGACTGCACAGCATGATGTAAGCCCACCCAGGAGATCAGGAGGGCCTGGAGCATGGGTCATGGCTTATTTGCTCAGAGACTGAGGAGAGTAAAGAACACGTAGAGGAAGAGACCAGGAATGATGGAAACATGAAAATAAGTGGCTCCCAGCCCCCAGCCCCAATTACAGTTAATATAACCATTTGTAATATGAATGTGGATGAAGGGCTGTCAGAAGTTCACAGAAACTGCCAAGGTGCCAACTCTGCTGTGCCACAGTCTGTGAGCAGGCCCCACACCTAACCAGGGAGTCCGTCATCTGTCCGTGTCTGCAGGATCCCTGTAGTGCAGCTTCTTTCCACAGCCTTGGAGTGCCAGGAAGACAAAACCAGAATTAAGTACTGCTCTCAGGTTGGACCAATCGATCTGGGCTGTGCTGAGAGGGACACAGGCAAGCAGAGCTGTTTAGGAGGCAGAGAAGAAGGGAGGCAAGGGAGCGTGCATATTGGAAACAGGCCTGAGGCTCAGGAGTCCAAATGGGAGAGTTGGGGAAGAAGTAACAAGGCTTGCTGTCTTCCCACACAGCCAAGGCTGCCCCCCATCTTCTGCATCAGTCCAGGGCACGGAACTGAGGCCAGGGGTGACCAAGCAAATAAGAGACAAGGAGCCCTTTGTCACGGGCAGACTGCTGGACCCAAGGGCACCTCCTCTCAGGGGACCTCTCATCCCAGGTGGCAGGCAGCCTCCAGCGGGAGGGGCAGCGGTACAGTACCTGGCCTGTGGAGTCACTTACAATTTGGGAAGTCTAGGTGAACAGTGAGTCCAAAGCAGGCCTGCAGGGAGAAGGAAATCAGTCCCTGAGAAGCACGAGGAGGGATCTGAAACAGAAACCACCAACATGGGATTAGCTTCCTAATTTCACAATGCATGCCCACAACTTGACACAAAAAAAGACAAGCAGCTCAGGAGAAGGATGGGCCACTGGTAGTTCTTGGAGGAGGAAACAGGAGATGCTGAGAAGTAGAGGAGGGAAACCAGGAATTTGGGACAAGCAGCTCTGAGCAGGGTGGTGCCAACAAACCTGTGGCAGGAGCAAACTGGAACCTCTCAGGGCCTCAGAGCCAAAGGATGATGCACACTGGGGTGAAGAGGGACAGAAAACTGCGAAGGCAAATGCTCAGAGGGCCATGGGGGACAGTGTGTTCTCTCTGGTGTCAGGAGGGGGACAAGAAAGGGAGGCTGACTTTTGGCAGGTGCCCTGGGCTCTAAAGAGGTGGCTGTGTTCATGAGCAGAGCCCCTCAAAGAGCAGTGACAGAAATGTCACAGTCTTCCTAAAAGAAAGACTGGGTGAGTTATGGGATGGAAATGCAGGCTGGGGAAGAAGTGGAGCTTGAGGAGGAGCCTCCCTCCTGCCCTGGAAGGCAGTGACCATTGTAGTAGTGTCTGTGGGTGGGGGGCCCCCGCAGAGGTACGGCAGGTGGCTGGGAGGGAGCAGGAGGAGTTCCAAGAAGGACCCAATATCCTCTGGGAGCTGCCAGGTCTCCAGGGCACCTGTGCAAGGCCAAGCAGTGGAAGGCAGGAGGGGGCCTGGTCTGGCAGGTGAGGGGAACCTACCTTCCTTCACTGGGCTCTTACCTGCCAGGACTTTGTTCCTGAGAGGGGATGGGTAGCAGTTGGTGAGAGAATGTCACCTGGCAGTCAGAAATCAGACCGTTTTAGGTTTCTGTGCCCACGTTTGATTTGTACTAAAAATCAGGATTGAGTTGCAACTGGGTCCCTAAGACAGTGGCAGCCAAGGCCATCCCACCCTCACCTGCAACGTGGCCAGGCCACTCTTCTTGAGCCCACGCACCCGTCATGGACTTGACCTTGCAGCCACCACCCTTGGAGCTCCCCATCATTAGACCACCCTCCTCACTTTCATTGTTCTGCTCCCCAAAGTAGAGATCATACACCCTGTTCTCAGCATACAAGAGTGACGAAAAAGGAGTCCTTCTGTAGTGCCATCACTGTCTCCCACCAGCAGCCATAGAGTGTCTCTAGCTCACTGGGCAAGTTCCATTTCTTCAAACAAGAGGATTTGGGAGGAACACCACAAGCTGGCCAGGCGGGAGACCCTCCTTAATGTCTTGAAACTCCTACATGATGTTCTGAGATCCTCAGTGTCAGCAGACAGAAACGATATTTGGGGTGAGGAGCGGAGGAGGGGAAGCCAGCATTAATGGAGTTGGACCTGGTGATCATTAAAGCCCCCTGCAGCCCTGAGGCCTAAGTCCTATGAAGGTACCCTCTGTCCCTCACCTCATGGCCAGCATTCCTGTTACCGCCAGCTTCTGCAAGAAGAGAGTAGGTGCAGCTCACTGGAAAAGAAAGGCCTCTGTTGAGTCAACATTTCTATGCAACTATTGTGGCCCGGGCACTCAGTTTACAGAAACCAGGAAGACACAAGCCTTGCCTTCAAAGAACTTGGAGCCCCTGAGTGGCTCTCAGTAGCAAGAGTTACAACCCTGGGAGGTAAGAGCCCAGTGAAGGAGGGTATGTGGGAAGGTACAAGGTGCTACCAGAACGGGGACACAAGAGTACCTGATGCTTGTTTGTGGGGTAAAGAAGGGATGTTAAAGTTGCACCTGGAAGGACAGGAGTTTTCCAGGACAGGCCTCAGAAAGCACAGGTGCCAGAGGCAGAGTCCTGGTAGAAGGTGTGTAGATGCCCAGGGTGCAGCAAGTCTGCAGCACTGTGACCCAGAGGGTGATGAGGGAGGGCTGGGACCACTGAAATGCCCTCCTAGACCCCCAGGTGTTTGCCCTTAAACAAGAGAGGACTCCACAGGGTTTCCTGTCTGGGGTTGATGAGAACACATGTGCAGTTTGATGGCACCTTGTAGGACCCCCTGGAGGAGGAAAGACAGGGTTGCCCAGGCAAGTGGGGGAGACTTAGGTAATAGCACTGGCCCCAGACCATGAAGCCTGAACTCAGGGAGTAGCAGTGGGGATGAAAAAGAGTAGCACTTGTTCTGATCAGGCATTTTAGAGGCAGGGACAGGGGCCTTGGTCATCAAATAAAAGTGAGGAAGAGCATGGGTCAGTGGACAGGAGGAGTCAAGTGTGGTGGCACCGAGAGGATTGAGCCCATAACTGAGAGCTAGAAGAGTAGAAACAGCCGATAGGGAAGGTGGATTTGTTTGAGACATGTCATCTCTGAGGGTCAGCAGGAAACACAGTGGGGATTTTTCTTCTCACCTGCAACAAAAAATGCCATGTGAAGACCTTAGCTCAAGGCACTACCAGGGGCTGGGGTGGGGTGGGTAGGGGTATGGAGGATCTTGCAGAAAGCAGAGCTGGCCTGGGCATTCAGACCTCAGGTTCAGGACTCAGTCTAGTTGTCCTGTCTGGGGCCTCCATATCCCCCGGGGTCCTTTCTCAGGGTCCCCTTAGGTCTGTGGTGGGCAAACTGCAGCTTGAGAGCCACATGCGGCTTTTTGGCCCCTTGAGTGTGGCTCTTCCTAAGCCTTAGGAGTTCCCTAATTAAGTTAATAACAATGTACCTACCTATAAAGTTTACGTTTAAAAAATTTGGCTCGCAAAAGAAATTTCAATCGTTGTACTGTTGATATTTGGCTGTGTTGTCTAATGAGTTTGCCGACCACTGCCTTAGGTCATTCAGGCCCCGGGCTGCCATATTGCTGCATGCCTACTGGTGCAGGGAAGACTGAGGGCAGGTGTCATGGTAATCAAAAGGGCACTGCCTGGCCTTGGCCATTGAGTGGGAAGCCACCTGCCACGTGGTTCCCAGTGCCCAAAGGTACATCCTTGCCAGCTCTGCCCCACTCTCCTGGTGGCTCCCCCCTCCTCACAAGCTAATCCTCTTCAGCTCCCTCCTAGTTTCCCTCTGCTCCATCCCCAGCTATTTGCAGCTTAGACATATATCTGCACAGCAACCCACCCTTTCTGCCCTTCTCCAAACCCAGATCCACCTCCACCCTGCAGCTCCATCCTCTGCTTTCTCACAGTTCTGCCCCCTGCTACTCCCATAGCTCTTTCCCACATTTCACCACCCCCCAGTTCTGCCTCAGCCACAGTTCCTTCCCAGTCTGTCCCCCAGCTCCTCCACTACCCGCCTCCGCATTCACCCCCTCTGAGCTCAGCCTCCCCAGCTTCCCTGCACCCCCTCCCGCAGATCCTCCTCCACCAGCTTTTCCACAGCTCTGCCAACCCCATCCCACAGCTCCTCCCAGCTTTCTCACAGTTCAGACCCCAGCTCTGCAGTCTTGTCCCCCTTCCACAGATCCTCCTCTACCAGCTTTTCCATAGCTCCCCCACTGCAATCCCACAGCTCCTCCCAGCTTTCTATAGGTTCAGCCCTCAGCTCCGCCTCCTCCACCCCGCCTCCTCCACCCCCTCATGCAGATTCTCCTCCACCAGCTTTTCCACAGCTCTGCCAACCCCATCCCACAGCTCCTCCCAGCTTTCTCACAGTTCAGCCCTCAGCTCCGCCTCTTCCACCCTTTCCCGCAGATCCTCCTCCACCAGCTTTTCCACAGCTCCAACAACCCCATCTCACAGCTCCTCCCAGCTTTCTCAGAGCTCAGCCCTCAGCTCCGCCTCTTCCACCCTTTCCCGCAGATCCTCCTCCACCAGCTTTTCCACAGCTCCAACAACCCCATCTCACAGCTCCTCCCAGCTTTCTCACAGTTCAGCCCTCAGCTCTGCCTCCTCCACCCTTTCCCGCAGATCCACCTCCACCAGGTTTTCCACAGCTCCCCCAACCCCTTTCCACAGCTCCTCCCCAGCTTCCTCACAATCCGGGCCCCAGCTACTCCCCCTGGCTTTCTCCATTGGTCTCACCCAGATACTCTCCCCCCCACCACCACCCAGTCCCGCCTTCTCCCCAAGCCCTGCCCCGCTTTTTGCCTAGCCCTGCCCACTGGCCACTGGTCAGGAGATCCCAACCTGCCCTGGTCATCTTGTGAGCCTCAGTGTCCGGTGAGTCCAACAATGTCTCCTAGCAACCGTGGTCTGCATGCGTGTCTAAGTCTCTACCCGGCTGCTTACCTGCGCGCCAGCTAAGTGCCTGCAGAATCCTGGCACGTGTGCTGCTACGTCATGGAGTGCTGCTGTGTCCTGGCGTGCTACTTCCGGATGTATGTGTCTATGTGCCTTTGTAAGCCAGCAAGAAAAGGGGTTTTTGTCTCCGCCAGCTTGGGGTAGCTCACCAAAACCAGTGGGTGTCAACGGTCACCTGTCAGCGGTCCTGGAGAAGCTGAGGAGCAGCCAGGATGCTGGCCTGCTGCTCTGTGGTCTCAGAGTCCCAGAATCCTCTCCTCCTCAGGTCCTGGGAGGCGCTCTTCTCCACACTGGCTGTCTCCCTGGGCCGCGGGGAGTAGGAGGCCTGTCCTGTCCTGTGTGGTGGTCTCAGCTGGGTCAACCTAGCATAGCGACCTGCATAGCCAGTGGGGCCAGGAGATCTGAGTCTCCAGAAGGGAGTGGGGATGCTCAGTTCGGCTGCAGGCCTGCTGGGCCCTCGGAAAGATAGTACTCCAGGGTTGTGGTTTGCTGTGGGGCTGCAAGCATTCCTGCCCCAGCTCAGGCCACACTTTTCTGGCTCCTCCTCTGGCTACCTTCACTTGCCCACCATCCTTGTAAGTGTGTGTGTGCCTGGGACAGGCCTCTGCTGCCTCTGCTCACAGAAACGACTGTAGTGGTCCACATGTACAGGTCTGTCCTCCCTGCTTCCTGCTTGGCCCTTAGGCTGTCACCACCTCATCCAGACCCCAGGCTGTGTGGTGCTCAGCTGGTTGCCCATGACAACCCTCCCAGTGGGACCTACCCAGGATTACATTGAGGGGAATGAGATTGTAGGGTCCCCAAATCCTTCCCATTTGATGTTGTGAGGGCAGGGGGAGCTTTCTCCTCCTGGAGACTGGGCTCTGCTGGGCTGTAAAAACATGACCTCCTTACATGACATGGTTTTCTGTGCAGCTGGATGGGCCATCATGTGGTCCCTGAACAGGTAAGGCAGGAGAGAGCTACTGCTATGATTAGCAGAACCAAACCCTGAGTAAGGTGCCACATGTGTTTCCCACCATCTGGAACCTCCTTGGTCCTGGTGTTTTCCAATCCCTGTTGAGTAGACTGTTCTGGTATGTTAGCCAACATTGCTGTCTTGTCCCTAATGACCTTGACTCATTACCCCTCTTGTCCTCATGCAGGTGAACAAGCAAAGGCAAGTGGAAGAGTGTGTCTTCCTCAGGCCACAAAGCAGGCACTAGGTAGGAGGGCACTCAGCCCCCTTTGTGCCTTTACAGTGACCTCAGTTCTCCCTAGGGATGCCACCCATGCAGACCCGGTCTCCTTATTGTGATTTTGTGGCTTTGATGAAAATAGGGCCCAAAACTCCATGGTGGAAACTAGGCATATACCCCAGTAGAACAAATACAAATGCCCAGGCCACAGGGGAACATCCAGCCTCTGCCATAAAGAATTCAAACCTATGACAGGGTGATCCTTTGTTATTCAGCAGGTGGGTGAAGGTTAAGCACAGTGGCGATGCTCAGAGCCCCCAAGCATATGAGATAATTGCACCCTGGCCCATGGTTGGCAGGGCATACATGGATGAGCTTCTGTGGAAGGCCATTTGCTGGCATCTATGAGCATCTCAGATGTGCATGCATGTGACCCAGGCCTCTGCCTAACAAGTCGACAGTCAATGAGTGTTTGTGGTAGTGTCCCTTATAGTAGCAGAAAATGCAAAGCAGTCTGTGACTCTTCATCAGTAGGGGAAAGTCAGTCAATATTGGGGCCCACAATGGGAAACCATGCAGGCAGCAAAATATGGGCTAGAAGCAAATGTAGACGTGAAAGAATGTATTTTCTGGGCGGTAGATGGTGAAACCATTCTCCACCCTGTGGAGATGTGTGAGAAAGATCTTTGCCTCTGTGGCCATTTGCCTGGGTGGTCACATCAAAGCACCACAGCCCTAGTGGCTTAAACAACAGACATTTATTGTCTCACCGTTGCAGAGGCTGGAGGTCAGAGATGGAAATGTGGGCCCAGATTGTCTATATTGAGGACTGAGAGAGAAACTGTCCATCCCTGTCCCCAGGCTTCTGGTGGTTTTCAGGCAAGCTTTGGCACCCCTTGGCTTGTAGGTCTCAGCCTCATCTTTACCAGGTGTTCTTGTGTGTGCATGTCTGTCTGTAAATTCCCTCTTTAGGTGAGGACATGGGTCATTGGAAGAGACTCTCATTTTAACTTGATTACTTTTGTAAAGTCCTTTTCTTTAAGGTCCTGGGGTGAGCAAGAGGTGGGGTACAGAGCCCAGGGGTAGGAGACCCAGCCAGAGAGAAAGGAAGGGAATGCAGAGGAGCTGGGCACAGGGACTGTCAGGACACTGGGTTGGGAAGAGTGAACAGGTGGCAGCTTTTGTCCTTGGAGCCTGGTCTTTGAGAGTGGGTGTGTTTTCATAAACAGGAGGACATAATAGCTGATATCAGGTTTATGTCCTTTAAAGACAGGAGGGGAGAGACAAGCAGAGTGGGGATGCTCATGTGGAGTGTGGTAATGAGGCTCAGGCCCTATGATGATGATGTGTAGCCACTGGTTCTGTCTGTCCTCTTAGGGGCCAGGTACTCACAGCCCTGTGGAGACTGAGCTCCGCCAGGTACTAGGACCCGGCTGAGTCTTCAGGCCGAGTTTCTGCTCCTGCCACTGCACA
This sequence comes from Myotis lucifugus, assembly GCF_000147115.1. NCBI lineage: Eukaryota > Metazoa > Chordata > Mammalia > Chiroptera > Vespertilionidae > Myotis > Myotis lucifugus. The sequence continues at coordinate 4,037,502 of NW_005871088.1, read as the reverse complement.
GCTCTGAGAAGGAACAACCCCCTTCCCCAGGTACAAGGAAAAGAGGCAAGAACAGGGGGTGAGGTAGTCAGGGCCCAAGATCATGGGCCATCTTTTCATCCCTAGGTGCCACCTTCTCAACTGTAGAATGTGGTGACAATGGCACTGCCCACCCAGTTATTTGAGGATTGAATTCTAGGATCCATGGATCATGCCCATCCCAGGGCCTGATATGGGCATGGTGTGTGGGTACTGGTGCCAATTGTTCCTGGTCCTGTTATTCCTTTCTCTAGGCTGCAGTAGGGGCCAGGAGTGTCTGCTGACAGCACATAAGCAGTGGTGCAGCCATTGGATTGAGAAATGTAGCTCCCAAAGTGGTTGAGTGTAGGCACTTGGCAGGATGATCTAAGCTCACACAGTGGTGTCCAAGGGCCCAGCTGAGGTTTGATTATAAGAATTTGCAACCAGAAGCCTTGGAAGAGGGATCGGGATGCCTAGGGACTGCAGTGCCCTGGGGTGAAAAGAGGAGGCAGCTGACAGCATTGGGGGGTAGGCATGGTGAGAAGAAGCAAAGCCCAGGATCGTCTACGCTGGGAGAGGACTAGAATCCACTCATCCGGTGTGAAGCCAAAGCTCCCTTTCTCCCTCCTCTGTGCTCCCCTGGCCTCAGTGACCTCTGTGGAACTAACCACACCCTGTGCTGAGTGCCTCTCCTTACCTGTCTCCACCTTCTTCCTTGAGCTCCCCAAAGACTCCATCTGATGGATGGGCATCTGCATCACCAACCCTTTCCATGGGGCCTGACAGCTGAGTGAGTGGGGATAGGAAGAAGGAGCCAACACTCTCTGCTCTCCCACCATCCCTGTCAGTGGGGTTCCAGGGCCCCAGGGGACAGTGGGGGGAGAGGTCAGCCCACAGACCATGAACATGGAGGGCTGATGCATGATGCTTATTGACATTCACACTTTTGGGTTTCCACAGGGCACTTAAGGCCCACGGATCTCTGGGGAGATGGAATTTCTGCCTCTCCTTCTGGCAGCCTTATGCAGGCTTGGTCTTAAATGGGTCAAGACTCTGGAGACTCGGCGACCCTAGTGAGCCGCCATGGAAACTGTACCATCTCCATACACATTGCTCACAGGGACTAGGAAGAGCCCTCTGTCTGGAGCTGCTGCTGGAGAGGCTGGGGTGGAACCCCATGCAGATTCAGGCTCTGCTCCAGAAGGGAGAAGTATGGGAGAGGAGTGATCGCTGGCAAGGCATGACTCCCCGAGAGCTGCTTAGACCACTCCAAGAGTACCCCCAGGACCTTGCTCAGGAGTTTGGGGCTTGTTTTCTTTTGAACCTGTGGCCGTTCTGACCTGTAGGTGCTGCCCACAGCAGTCGGGCTGGGACCTGCCCATTAGTGGACCAGGCTCTGTCCTCTTCATTTCTCTCTCTCCTCGGCCTCACCCAGAATTCCCTGAGCAGAGTTTGACACATCAGAAGTGCTCAGTCAGAGGGACCCAGCTCACTCTGTGTCCCTTTGGTGAAATCAGCTTAGCTTCTAGTGGGTTTAACTTTGAATAACCATTTCCTCTCACAGGAAGTCTTTGGTTTATGGAAGGGCAAGCATCTCAGTGCTTCTCTTATGGTGCCCAGGGCTCCTTGACATAGGGGAATCTTTGCAGACCCAGTAAACGTGGCTCCTGAGGTTGTGGAACTGGAAAAGCAGGCTGTACTGACCAACCTGAAGCAGAAGTACCCAAAGGCACTTTCAAACCCCAGGTGGTTACTGGAGCCCATACCCAGGAAAGGGGGAAAGGATATCTTCCAGGTAGGCATCCCGCAGCACCTGATCCCCTAGGGGCAGGAGGACTCCACAGAAAGGTCACCAAGAATCCAGCTGAATCATGACCATCAACAGGCCATCATGCCCTGGACGTAGAAGTCAGGTTCAACTGAATTGGCACCACCGTGGAGAGCACTACCCACCATCTGCTGTTCACGTAAACAGATTTCTGTGCCCAGATGTAGGCGACTGTCCTGATGAGATGCCCCTCTGGGCTCATTGACTGTCTCAAGGACTCTGACCTTTAGGGAAAAGGGAAAGCTGTCAGGAAATATCTTGGTGCTATCACTCTTTTTGGTCCTGCTCATTCCTGGGTTTTACAGAGAAAATGTTTTAGGAGACGTGGTTATTGTTTGGGACTCCCGTCTCTTTGTTCTGGTCAAACTCAGAGAACACTTCAGCAGCACCCAGGGGTCCTTGTGGGCGGTCTGGGAGCGGGCACTGAATTATTGCCAGAGGGTGACCAGCCAGGCCTGGCCTCACTCACGGTGAAAGGGACATCAGACTTTGAAACAAAGTGCTGTCTCTCCTGGCAAGTGACTGGTCTGTTGTAAAAGTGTCCCTGGGTTCACGAGGGCTTGTGTTACACATGTCACATAGCTACCTTGTGACCCAAGAATAGATCTGAAATACAGCTCTGATGGAAAAGTGATGGGTAGAGTTTTTTTTTTTTTTCTGTGTGAGCAGTCTTTAATTTACTTGGGTCCCTTCTAGCAGGGTTACTAATGGTTGTTAGTGGTGAGGATGATGGGCTTTCTCCCAAGCATTGACTGGAATGGTAAGTCTTCTGAGACAGACTGACTCTGTCATACACTGCTTAGCACAGTGGTCAGCAAACTGTGCCTTGCGAGCCACATGCGGCTCTTTGGCCCCTTGTGTGTGTCTCTTCCACAAAATACCACGTGCGGACACACACGTACAGTGAGATTGAAACTTCGTGGCCCATGCGCAGAAGTCGGTATTTTGTGGAAGAGCCACACTCAAGGGGCCAAAGAGCCGCATGTGGCTCGTGAGTCACAGTTTTCCAACCACTGGCTTAGCAGATGGGGTGGCCTGAATTCTAGGTGGGCCTCTCTGCAAGGCCCCTGGAACTTGAGCTAGAGATATTCAGACGCTGATCAGAAACTTCCTGGCATCATAGGGGGACCTATGAGTAAAGATCCTCCTGTTTCAGGATGCATGACTAATATAAAGTGATTCCGCCAAGGTCAGGAGCCAGGCAGTTCTGTCTCCTGTCCAGTAGGCAAGGCTCAGGGGACCAGATCTTCCTGGGCTTGCCTCAGGACTAGCTAGCCAGATCTTTGGCTGAGTGTGTGAAAATGGAAGAGAACAATGGGGTCAAAAGCCTGCCTGGAGCCAGGATTTCTAGCCTCCTCAGGCTCATCTGATGAGGTGTATGGCATGGAAACAGAAGAACATGGACTCACAATTCTCATTGGATTGTTTATTTTGTACCAGGTAGTTTTTGCCTTTCTTTATTAAAGCGGAAATGGATTCATGGTTACAAAGCCTGTGACATTATGGGCCTGCATTGTCCTTGAACTGCTCACAGACTGAACACTTGTTATCTGAGGAGCCCTCCTGCTCCTCCTCAGCCTGGTCAGGGTCCTCTGATGGAGCCATGACTGAAAGGCCAGTGATCAGTGTAGAATAGCAGATGTTGTACAAAGACATCACTGAAACTTGTAGTGGTTCATTTGGGGGGGTGGAGGACAGATCCCCTGTGCCGTCGGTTCTGGCAGTAGCCCTGGGCACAAACATGACATTTCCAGATGTGCCCTCCCCACTTGAACTACTTGCTGCACTTGGACACTGGACCTCCCTGGCACTGCCCATGGGCTGAGGAACTGAGAACTCGAATGCCTGAGTGGCATTGGGTCCCCAATCATTCTTGCCTGTCTCCTGAGCCTTTTGTTCAGCTTCTTTGCTGCCGTCCTCGTGGTGTATTCTTGGGGAGTGTCTTGTGGGGGCCATCTTCTTCTTTCTCTTTGGGGGGGGGTGGCACTGGTCGCTGGAAAAATACGCATCACCTGGTTGCCTTGTGTCTTAATGTTCTTGAGGAGCCAAGGCTTGCCTCTCTGGAAATTGCAATTTCTGTAGATCTGAAACAACATTAATTAATTTAGTCACTTGTGGAGAAAATATACATTAACTGGCCTCTCAGAGTCTTTACTCATTTCTGCAGGTTATCTCTAAGGGGGCTATAGTTTCAAGTGAAAATCTATACTTTCTCATCTTTTGATAAATACTGTATCATGTGCAAAAGGGTTAGACCCTAAAATGAAGTCCTTTCAGTATATCCTTCTCCTGGGTCCACTAGGAAGATGTTTGAGTAACAGGGAACATAGGAAATGGGAGGACTTTCTACTTTACCATTATCTTGTTCCCTGGAAAGCAAACTGAAGAGTTGCCTGGGCATATTTTGTTTAAACCATGGTGGTTCAACAAGCGGATGAAACTCTTCAGGCTTTTTGATTCAAAGGTTTGTTCCTCGCCCCTTCGGCAAAGAATCTCCCTCTGGAAAAGATTTTCCTCAATGATCACGGTGTCTCCGTCATCATTCGAGCACAGAGACGTGAAGGCGTTGTACTCCACTATCCTCCAAAGCGTTCTTGGGAAGGACAGCCCAAGAATGTTGTTTCCTTCCACATTGGCGGTGCCTTCATTTGGGTAATGTGGCTGCAGGCTCAGTCCATGGCTTTTGTGCTTCTAAACTGGTTTACAAAGTATTCATTCAAGAATCAGTTTATTCTTGGAGGACAAACTCTAGAGCAGAGGTTCTCAACCTGTGGGTCGCGACCCCTTTGGCGGTTGAACGACCCTTTCACAGGGGTCGCCTAAGACCATCCTGCATATCAGATATTTACATTACGATTCTAACAGTAGCAACATTACAGTTATGAAGTAGAAACAAAAATAATTTTATGGTTGGGTCACAACATGAGGAACTGTATTTAAAGGGCCAGAAGGTTGAGAATCACTGCTATAGGCTAAGAATGGGTGGCTTTTCAAAAGTAGGCCCCTAGTGTTTCTGGTTAAACAGCCAGCTCCCTTCAGTTACCTACCAAAGTATTGTTCCTTAAGCGAGTTCTTTTTATTTTTCAATAATGCTTTATTGTTGAAGTATTACATGTCCCCATTTTTCCCCATTGACCCCTGCCCCCAGCCTTCCCCTGCTCCCCCCACCACCACAGGCATTTAGCACTCTATTGTCTGTGTCCATGGGTTATGCATATATGCATATAAGGTCTTTGGTTGATTACCTCCCACCCATCCACTCTCCCCTGCCTTCCCTCTGAGATTCCGTACTCTGTCCCATGTTTCAAGTCTCTGGATCCATTCCATTCATCAGTTTATTTTATTACTTAGATTCCACATATGAGTGCAATCATGCGATACTTGTCTTTCTCTGACTGACTTATTTCACTGATCATGATAGTCTCCAGGACCCTCCATTCTGTCTCAGGGGGTAAGAGATTATTTTTTTTTACTGCTGCATAGTATTCTATGGTATAAATGTACCAGTATTTTTATCCACTCATCTACTAATGGGCACTTGGTCTATTTCCAGATCTTAGCTATTGTAAATTGTGCTGCTATGAACACAGGGGTGCATACATTCTTTCTGATTGGTGTTTCGGGGTTTCTTAGGTTGTATTCCTAGAAGTGGGATCACTAGGTCAAATGGCAGATCCATATTTAATTTTTTGAGGCAACTTCATACTGTTTTCCATAATGGTTACACCCACTCACCCCCACTGCATTCCCACTAGCAGTGCATGAGGGTTCCCTTTTCTCCACATCCTCACCAGCTCTTGTTATTTGTTGATTTGTTAATGATAGCCATTCTGATAGGTGTGAGATGGTACCTCATTGTTGATTTGATTTTCATCTTTCTGATTATTAGTGACTTTGAGCATTTTTTCATGTCTCTTGGCCATCTGTATGTCTTCTTTGGAGAAGTGTCTATTTAGGTCCTATGCCTATTTTTTAATTGGATTGTTTGTCTTCCTTTTGTTAACTTATATGAATTCCTTATATATTTTGAATATTAACCATTTATCAGATGTATCATTGCCAAATATGTTCTCTCACACAGTGGGCTCTCTTTTCATTTTGTTGATGGGTTTTTTTTTTTGCTGTGCAGAAGCTTTTTATTTTGATGTAGTCCTATTTGTTTATTTTCTCCTTAGTTTCCTTTGCCTTAGGAGATGTATCTGTGAACATATTGTTACAAGAGATGTCTGAGATTTTTCTGCCTATGGTTTCTTCTAGGATTTTTATGATTTCATGACTTACATTTAAGCCTTTTATCTTATTTTGAATTTATTCTTGTCTATGTTGTAAGTTGGTGGTCTAGTTTCATTTTTTTTATGTATCTGTCCAATTTTCCCAACACCATTTATTGAAGAGACTCTCTTGACTCCATTAAATGCTCTTGCCTCCTTTGTCAAATATTAATTGAGCATAATGGCTTGGGTCGATTTCTGGGTTCTCTGTTCTGTTCCATTGATCTATATGTCTCTTTTGGCAGTACCAACCTGTTTTACTTATGGTGGCTTTGTAGTATAATTTGAAATCTGGTATTATGATTGCTCCAACTTTGCTTTTCTTTCTCAAAATTGCTGCAGCTATTCAGGGTCTTTTTTGATTCCATATAAATTTTTGGAGTATTTGTTCTAGGTCTGTGAAATATGCCATTGGTATTTTAATAGGGATTGCATTGAATCTGTACATTGCCTTGGATAGTAGGGGCATTTTAATGATGTTGATTTTACCAATCCATGAACATGGGATATTCTTCCACTTGTTTATATCTTCTTCTATCTCTTTTTTTCAATGTCCTGTAGTTTTCTGAGTACAGGTCTTTTACAACTCCTTAGTTAAATTTATTCCTAGGTATCTTAATTTTTTTTTGTTGCAATGGTAAATGGGATTGGTTTTTTTTTTCAATTTGAATTTATTTTTTTAATTAAATCTTTATTGTTCAGATTATTACAGTTGTTCCTCATTTTCCCCCCATAGCTCCCTATCACCCGGTTCCCACCCCACCCTCTGCCCTTACTCCCCCTCCACTGTCCTCATCCATAGGTGTACGATTTTTGTCCAGTCTCTTCCCGCACCCCCACACTCCTTTCCCCCGTGAGAATAGTCAGTCCACTCCCTTTCTATGCCCCTGATTCTATTATATTCACCAGTTTATTCTGTTCATCAGATTATTTATTCAGTTGATTTTTAGATTTACTTGTTGATAGATGTGTATTTGTTGTTCATAATTTGTATCTTTACCTTTTTCTTCTTCTTCCTCTTCTTAAAGGATACCTTTCAGCATTTCATATAACATTTGTTTGGTGGTGATGAACTCCTTTAGCTTTTTCTTATCTGTGAAGCTCTTTATCTGACCTTTAATTCTGAATGATAGCTTTGCTGGGTAAAGTAATCTTGGTTGTAGGTTCTTGGTATTCATCACTTTGAGTATTTCTTGCCACTCCCTTCTGGCCTGCATACTTTCTGTTGAGAAATCAGCTGACAGTCGTATGGGTACTCCCTTGTAGGTAACTGATTTTCTTTCTCTTGCTGCTTTTAAGATTCTCTCTTTGTCTTTTGCTCTTGGCATTTTAATTATGATGTGTCTTGGTGTGGTCCTCTTTGGATTCCTTTTGTTTGGGGTTCTCTGCGCTTCCTGGACTTGTAAGTCTATTTCTTTCACCAGGTAAGGGAAGTTTTCTGTCATTATTTCTTCAAATAGGTTTTCAATATCTTGCTCTCTCTCTTCTTCTGGCACTCCCATAATTCGGATGTTGGTATGCTTGAAGTTGTCCTAGAGGCTCCTTACACTATCTTCATATTTTTGGATTCTTTTTCTTTTTTTCTGGTTGGGTGTTTTTTGCTTCTTTGTATTTCAAATCTTTGACTTGATTCTTGCAATCCTCTAGTCTGCTGTTGGAACTCTGTATAATATTCTTTATTTCAGTCAGTGTATGCTTAATTTCTAGTTGGTCCTTGTTCATAACCTTGAGGGTCTCACTAGATTTCTTGAGGGTCTCACTAAATTTATTGGCGGTTTCTAGAAAATTCTTGAAAAACCTTAGAAGTGTGGTTTTGAACTCTATAGCCAGTAGTTTGCTTTCCTCCATTTCTGTCATTTGTGACCTGTTTCTTTGTCTCCCCATTTTTTATGCTTCCCTGTGTTGATAGAGTGGCTTTCTGTGCTAGGTGTCCTATAGGGCCCAGTGGCTCAGCCTCCCCAATTACCTGAGGTGGACACTCTTGGTGCACCCCTTTGTGGGTTTTGTGCACAGTCTTGTTGTAGTTAAGCCTTGATTGTTGTAGGTATCACTGGGAGGAATTAACCTCCAGGCCAATTGGCTGTGAGAATCAGCTGTGTCTGCAGTGGGAGAACTTCTGTGCTGGAGACACCCTTCTGCGGCAAGACTTGCTTCAGTGGGGCTTTGGTGCTCACTGAGTCTGCCCCCTTAGTGTGTCCCTCACGGATCTGAGGAGTTGTAATCTGGATGGTCCCACTCTGACCACTGGGTACACTGGCTCTTGGATCTAAAGAGGTGCTAATTTAGCCTCTGCCTGAGGCTACGCAGCAGGAGCTATGGAGAGATCTGCAGATTCCTCTTCTTTGTTTGGGGTTTGGAGGTGCCCAGATGAGGCCCAGCTGTGAAGCAATGCAAGCTGCTGTGGGGCCTTGGACCTTCTTTTCGAAGTTCTGGGTCTCTCTGACCCAGCTGCAGTTTGTTAGGTAATTTTCAGATTGCAAAGGGCCAGGCCTTTCATATGCAAAAGCCTCTGCGCACAGCTTGGGTGGGGTGAGGTATCAGGGGATCAACAGGGTGGAGCAAGCAGCTATGGCTGCTCCTCAGTCCTACCCTAAGAGACCCCAAGTCTCAGTTTCCCGGTAATCGCTTCAAGCACCTCTGAGAGAAAGCCGACCGATTCCAGACAGTCCAGTTTCTCCCCATATGAGTCTGGGTCCCCAGAGACGTGTCCGGAACTGGAGTCAGGGCCGTCGGGAGCTTGTGCCTCCCTCCCGATTGCAAAAGACACCGCGTCCTTCGTTGCCAGCCCCTTTCCACGCATGCTCGAGCCTCCATACCTCTGCACTTTCCTTCCACACCTCCTCTGAGTCTCAGTGTGCTTTTCCCTTTCCTTCTCGTTGTAGAATTTCCATTGATCCAGCCTTCCTGTGGTTCTGGATGATGTCTGTTTTGTCTTTTAGTTGTATTTTTGAAGTTGTTGTGCGAGGCAGCTATTTCCGGTGTTTACCTCTGGGCTAGTTTTTTAGTTTCTTTTTCTGAGAATCCATTATTAGTGTATAAAAAAGCCATCAGTTTTTGAGTTCTTGATTTTGTATCCTGTTACATAGCCAAATTAATTTATTAAATCTAATATTTTTTTGGTGGAGTCTTTAGGGTTTTCTATATACAATATCATGTCATCTGCGAATAATGAGAATTTACTACCTCCTTTCCAATTTGGATGCCTTTTATTTCTTCTTCTTGTCTGATCGCTGTGGCTAAGACTTACAGTACTATGCTGAATAAGAGTGGTGAAAGCAGACATCCCTGTGTTGTTCCTGTTCTTAGAGGAAATGCTTATAGTTTTTGACCATTAAGTATGATGTTGGCTATAGCTTTGTCATATATGGCCTTTATCATGTTGAGATATTCTCCCTCTATTCCCACTTTGCTGAGAGTTTAGGGGTGCAGTGCATGAATTTGTGCACCTTGAAGGGAACTGTGGGTCATGAGGCTGCGGTGGGCACAGGGACAGGACTTGGCCCATCCTCTGCATCCCCCCGGCCCCTCCCACTATTGCCCTGGGTTCCCTATATTCCGGCAGCCCCGCTTCTGCCACCACTGCTCCCACGTGCTGATGGCACCAGCCCCACCCCCACCCACTGATGGCATGGAGCGATTGGGGCTGGTACCAGCAGTGGGTGCAACTGGGGCCGGCACTGGCAGAGGATGTGAGTGGTGGCTCTGGTGCCAGCAGCAGGTGCGAGCAGGGCCAGCACTGGCAGCAGGTGCAAGTGCCGGGCAGGACCACGGTGCATGGGAGCAAAGTATTTTCAGTAACCACTAGAGGTTCACCCTGATGACAGTGACCAGCACTCCACCTTGGTCTGGCACTCCCGGTCACCTGCACCACCATCCCACTGCGGCTGACATCTGCCATGTCCTGTGCTCTGCCGCCTGCTGCCATCGCCCTCCACTGACACCTTCCTATGTTCCATGCGCGCCCCCTGGTGGTCATCAGACGTCGTAGCGACCAGTTGTTTCGCCATATGGTCTATTTTCATATTAGGGTTTTATATATATATAGATGGGTGTTGAATTTTGTTGAATGCTTTTTCTGCGTCTATTGATGTGAGCCTGTGATTTTTGTCTTTCAATTTGTTTTTGTGATGTATCACATTTATTGATTTATGAATATTATACCAGCCTTGCATCCCCAGAATAAATCCCACTTGGTCATGGTTTATGATCTTTTTAATATATTGCTGGATGTGATTTGCTAATGTTTTGTTGAGGAGTTTAGCATCTATGTTCATCAGAGATATTGGCCTGAAATTCTCTTTCTTTGTAGTGCCTTTATCTGGTTTTGGAATTAAGATAATGCGGTTCTCATAAAAAGAGTTTGGAACTGTCCCTTCCTCTTGGATTTTCTGAAATAGTTTGAGGAGTATAGGTGTTAGTTCTTTGAATATTTGGTAAAACTCCCCTGTGAATCCATCTGGTCCTGGGCTTTTGTTTCCTGGGAGCTTATTATTATTATTATTATTATTACTGCTTCTATTTCATCAGTTGTTATTGGTCTATTCAGGTTTTCTGATTCCTCCTGATTTAGTTTTGGGAGATTGTATTTTTCTAGGAATTTGAATTTGTCCATTTCATCCACATTGTCCAACTTGTTGGCATATAGTTTTTCATAGTATTTTCTTACAATCCTTTGTATATCTGTGGTGTCAGTGGTTACTCCTCTACTTTTGTTTCTATTTTTATTTATTTGGGTCCTCTCTCTTTATTTCTTGATGAGTCTGGCTAATGGTTTATCAATTTTGTTTATCCTTTCAAAGAACCAGCTCTTGGTGTCATTGATATATATATATATATATATATATATATATATATATATATATATATATAATCTCTATGTTATTTATTTCGGCTCTAATTTTTATTATTTTCTTCCTTCTACTTACCCTGGACTTTTCTTGTTGTTCTCTTTCTAGTTCTTTAAGTTGTAGGGTTCAATAATTTATTGCTGACTTTTCTTGTTTTTTGAGGTATGCCTGTAGTGCTATGAAATTCCTTCTCAGGACTGCTTTTCTGTGTCCCAGAGATTTTGGGTTGTTGTGTGTTCATTTTCATTTGTTTCCAGGAATTGTTTTATTTCTTTCTTGGTCTCTTTGGTAACCCATTCATTGCTTAATAACATGCTATTTAGTCTCCATATTCTTGAATGTTTTGGGGTATTTTTACTGTAGTTGATCTCTATTTTCATTCCACTGTGATCTGAGAAGATGCTTGATATGATTTCAATCTTCTTCAACTTGTAAAGAATTGCTTTCTGTCTATCAAGTGGTCTGTCTTTGTGAATGATCCATGTGCACTTGACAAGAATGTATAGTTTGCTGTGTTGGGGTGAAATGTTCTATAAATGTCAATTAAATCCATCTGATCCAGTGTGTCTTTTAGAGTCATTGATTTCTTGTTAAGTTTTTTTTCTCTAACATCTAACCAGTGAAATCAGTGAGGTGTTAAAGTCCCCTACTATGACTGTATTGTTGTCGATCTCTCAGTTAAAGTCCTCTAGAAGTATTTTTTGTTTGGTAGGGTTTTTTGTTTTGTTTTTGGTTTTGGCTTTTTGTTGTTTTTTTTGGTGCTCCTATATTGGGTGCATGTATGTTTACCGGGGTTATATCCTCTTGTTGGATCTATCTCTTTATTATTAATATAGTGACCTTTGTTGTCTCTTGTGATGGCCTTGATTTTAAAGTCTATTTTGTTGGATATGAGTATTGCTACTCCAACTTTTTTGTTTCTTTTCCATTTGCATGGAAAAAAATTTTCCATTCCTTCACTCTCATCCTGTGTATGTATTTTGTTCTGAGGTGGGTCTCTTGTAGACAGAATATAATTGGGTCAGGTTTTAAATCCATTCAGCTACCCTATGACTTTTGCCTGGAGCATTTAATCCATTTACATTTAGGGTTATTATTGACTAGAGGCCCGGTGCACAAAAATTTGTGCACTCGGGGCGGGGGGAGGGGGATCCCTCAGCCCGGCCTGCACCCATTTGCAGTCCAGGACCCCTTGGGAGATGTTCACCTGTCGACTTAGGCCCACTCCCTGGGGGATCAGGCCTAAGCTTGCAGTCAGACATCCTTCTGGCAGCCAGGGAGCCCTCAGGGGATGTCCGACTAAAGGCTTAGGCCTCCAAGGGATTGGGTCTAAACTGTTAGTTGGACATTCTTAGTGCTGCCATGGAGGTGGGAGAGGCTCCTGCCACCACCTCTGCGCTGGCCAGCCATGAGCCAGCTTCTGGCTGAGTGGCACTCCCCACATGGAAGTGCACTGACCACCAGGGGGAAGCTCCTGCATTGAGCATCTGCCCCCTGATGGCCACTGCACATCATAGCAACCGGTCATTCTGCCGTTCAGTTAATTTGCATATTAGCCTTTTATTATTATTATATAGTGTGTCCCTATTTCCCCCCTTTTGCCCCCTCTACCCAGCTCTTGCCCCCCACTTCTCTCTGGCCATCACCATACTGTTGTCTGTGTCCATGGGTTGTGCATATATTTTCTGTGGCTAATCCCTTCTTTAAATTCACTTCCTTAAATTTTTATTTGCAGATAAGTGCTTATAACTGCACTATTATATATTTTCTATTATATCATTTAGAATTAAGATATTTTTTAATTGAACCCTTGTAAATTTTAGCACAATTTAATAAATTATGCTAGAAGCAATTAGGAGATTTTTCATGTAATGCAGATACATTTCAATTAATATTTTATTCATTTTTAATGTTTTAATATTTTAATTTGAAATAATCTCATACATGTAAAAAAACTATAAAATACTACAGCATATTATATGTACCCTTCACCCAATTTCTTAGATGTTAATAATTTAAACATAACCATTATACAACTAACAAAGTTTGGAATATATTTTTCTTATAATCTCTTTAATGTTACTTAATCCATTTACTTTGTTTTTGTTAATCTTCACCCAAGGATATTTTTCCATTGAATTTTAGAGAGAGTGAAGGGAAAGGGAGAGACACATTGATTGGTTGCCTCCTGCACATGCTCTGATAGGGACTGGGGATCAAGCCAGCAACTGAGGTACATGCCCTTGACTGGAATCAAACCTAGGACCCTTCAGTCCACGGGCTAATGCTCTATCCACTGGGCAAAACAGGCTGCAGCTTAATTCATTTACTTTTAATCTATATGTGTCTTTATATTTAAAGTGGGTTTTGTTTTTATTCACCCTCATCTGTCCTTTAATTGGTGCATGTATGCCACTGACTTTCAGAGTGCTTACTGATAGAGTTACTGCCATATCAGGTGGCTTCTGGGGCTTCTGGGGATGGCCTGAGGCCTGGGATTGGATCCAATCATGGACGGCAGGCAGGTGGCATCTGGGGCTTCCATGGCTGGCCAGCTGTCTGGGATTGGATCCAATCATGGACGGCAGGCAGGCGGCTTCTGGGGCTTCCGTGGCCGGCCTGTGGCCTGGGATTGGATCCAATCATGGACGGCAGGCAGGCGGCTTCTGGGGCTTCCATGGCTGGCCAGCTGTCTGGGATTGGATCCAATCATGGACGGCAGGCAGGCAGCTTCTGGGACTTCCGTGGCCGGCCTGCGGCCCGGGATCGGATCCGATCACGGGTGGCAGGCAGGCGGCTTCTGGGGTCATACACGGGGGCCTGGATGGTGGCTCACGCTGGCGGCTCACGCTGTCCCACCCTGCCTGCAGTATGCAAATTAGCCACCATCTTTGTTGGAGGTTAATTTGCATATCACGCTGATTAGCCAATGGGAGGCATAGCAAAGGTACAGTCAATTACCATGTTTGTCTATTGTTAGATAGGACTAGTAGCCTGGTGCACGAAATTTGTGCACTGGGGTAGGGGGGGAGAAGGGGCCCCTCAGTCTGGCCTTCACCCTCTCCAATCTGAGACCCCTCAGGGAATGTCCAACTATCTGTTTGTGCCCACACTTTTAACAGATAACAGCTCCATTGTTGTTCCTTTCTTATGCTTAAAACCATTAGAATTAGTAGGTATTCAAAGTGTGTATACATTTTGGGGGGACACCCTGTATATCTCTAGTCAGTGGTGAAAGAAACCAACAGCAGATTTGGAACCCCCAGACAGGGAACCTTGCTCATTCCCCACATGTCTCCCCACTTCACTTTCCACCTTTGTGGGCAGCAGGAGAATCAACATTTTCTCTCATTAATTCGGAAAAGCATGTCCTGTCACCTGTTGCCCGGCAGGAGTGCTCTAGGCCCCAAGCAAGCAAGGCTCAGTCAGGGCAGCCTTCACTTATGGGTGCTGGCACCCAAAGTGCACATTCCTCCTCTACAGTCGCCCTGACTATCCCACTGTTTCACTGAGAGGACGGAATTCCTCTCCGCCTCTGGGCTCTTGATCTTGAACGCTGACCGAAGGCACCTCAGAGAGGGCCGCCCGCACCCACCAGGTGTGTCTGTCTGCACCTGCTCCCACCTCAGCACCTGCATTAACTCCCCAGAGGTGATCTTGTAGCTGCACTGGCCTCCGTGGGAACAGGGCATCACCACTCCTCCCTCTCACTGTCATCTCACAGGCGCCCACTCTCAGCACCCAGAACACTCAGACACTCTCCAAAGGATGTGAGCGCATCAGAGGGGATGTGTGCACATCCTGTGGGGGTGTTAGGCATGCCGGGTTGATGGAAGTGCGGTGGAAAGGCGGGGGGAACTTGTGCACGCCTTGGTTTGCAACTGTTGCAGGCACGGGAGGGTGACAGTGTGCTGGGGGATGTTCGCATGCCAGGGGGGATGTGCACACCGGAGGCCTCTGGCTTTGCAGATCCGCAAACCCCCATGGTGCGGCCAGACGTCAGTCTGGCCCGCCATGGTGGCTGTCCCTGCGATCCTGCACCTTCTGGGCCAGGAGGCGGATCTTGCACAGTCACTCCTGGGCGCTGATGGCTGCCTCCCCGCCATGAAGGGTCACGAATCCGAGTCCCAGGACCGTGCACAGCCTCAAGCGCTGCCCCCCACCTGGCAGGGTCACAGATCCATGTCTTGGTCCCGTGGACAGCCTCAAGCACTGACCCCCACCCGGCAGGGTCACAGATTCGGGTCCCGGACTGCAGACAGCCTCCCATGCTGCCCCCCTGCCCACCAGGTCACAGATCCGGGTCCTGGGACCACGGACAGCCTCAAGCACTGCCCCCCGCCCGGCAGGGTCACAGATCTGGGTCCTGGACTGCAGACAGCCTCCTGTGGTGCCCCCCGCCCGGCAGGGTCACAGATCCAGGTCCTGGGACCGCGGACAGCCTCAAGCACTGCCGCTCCACTCGCGAGGACATGGATCCAGGTCCCAGACCGCGGACAGCCTCAAGCACTGCCCCCCGCCTGGCAGGGTCACAGATCCGGGTCCCAGACCGCAGACAGCCTTGCCTGCTGTCGCCTGCCTTCAGTATGCAAATTAGCCGCCATCTTGTTGCTTCAGGGTGGGGGTCCCCACTGGGGTGCCTGGCCAGTCTGAGTGAGGGTCTGAGGGCTGTTTTCAGGCTGGCGGGCGACTGAAGCTCCAAACCGCTCCTTTTTTTCTTTTTTTTTTTTTTATTCTGGCATTTATTTACCTTCTATGCCTGTCACTGGAGCTGAGAGCCGGCTTTCTCTCTGAGGCTTGACTGCTGAAAGCAGGTTTCTGGCCTTTGTTTACCTTCTGTATTCGAAACAATGTTGCAGTCTTGCTGGCTGAAGCCTGGCTGACTAAAGCCGGTTTCTGGGGTTTTGTTTAGCTTCTATATTTGTTACAATGTTTCGAACTGCAAGCTCAGAGGCCGGTAGTGCAGGTGGGGAAGCTTGGCTTCCTCCGTCACTGAAGCAAGGAAGCCTCCCTGCTCACTTCAAGCTGCCTGGCTGCCGGCCGCCATCTTGGCTGGCAGTTAACTTGCATATCTCACTGATTAGCCAATGGGAAGGGTAGCGGCTGTACAGCTAATTACCATGTTTCTCTTTTATTAGATAGGATAAGTACTTATTTATTGCCATTTTAATTCTGTATGCCTAGGTTTCTCTCTCTGTTTCTTCTTCTCGTGACAGCAATCCCTTTAGCATTTCTTATAATGCTGGCTTGGTGGTGATGTACTATTTTAGCCCCTTTTTTTTGTCTAGAAAATTCTTTATTTGACCATCTGTTTTTAATGATAGCCTTGATGACTATAGTAATCTTTGTCTCAGATCTTTGCTTTCCATTTCCTTGAGTACTTCATGCCATTCCCTTCTGGCCTGTAGAATTTTTGATGAGAAATCAGGTGTCAGCTTTATGGAAACTCTTTTGTAGGTAACAGTTTTCTTTTCTCTCATGCCTCCGTACTTCCTACCAATCTCTATGCAGTCTCCACTTTCAGTCCTCGGGTATCAGGGTTCTCTCCTGTGAGTCTTCCATTGATCATTCAGGATATTTTTCTGTATTTTAATTGTAATTCCAGTTTGTTCCTGAAAGCATGTCCATGTAACATCCATGTACTCTGCCACCATTTTTAATCTCTCTTAAGTGAGTTCTTTAAAGTCTTTGTGGCCTTTGCTAGCTCATGACTCTGCTGATTACTTATTTAAGCAGATTTTCCCATTTTATGGGATGGAAATTGGAGAGAAGGCTCTGGAAACCAGAGTCTGGCATTTTTTTTTTTGGAGAAAAGGTGTTCATTTTGACATATTTTAGGCACTCTAGAGTCCCAAGGTTTCTGGAGGGACATTAGCTCATACTCTCTGATTCAAGAGCCACTGGATTTCTACTGTGGTGAAGAATCTAGAGAACCTGGCTCATCTTGTCCTCTGAAATGAAATATTCACACTACTGACTTCAATGGAGTTGAAAAAAGGTATTATGGAACTGACGTCCCTTGGCTAAGACTGCTCAGTTCCAGAATTTCAATCCTGGGTCCCAGGCCTGCCAGTCAGACAGTGTTTATTAGGCCCCATGCTCAGTACCTTTTGAGAAAGTAGAACAAAGTTGGAGGAATCACAGTAACTGATATCAGGCTATAGTATAAAGCTATTATAATCAAAATAGCCAGGTACTGGTATAAGAGCAGGCATATGGATCAATGGAACAAAACAGAGAGCCCAGGGATCAATCCATGCCTATATTGTGAATTTATATTTGACAAAGGAGGCAAGAGTCTGCAATGGGGTAAAGACAGTCTCTTCAATAAATGATGTTGGGAGAGGGAGAATACGGCAGCTGAATAGGCAGACCTCTCCTGCACCTCCATCCAGGGCCAGAATGGAAATACAACTAAATTGGTGAGCATTCACCAGAATTACCAACTGAGGTCCAGCTGAGGATGTGACATATTTCTAGGAAGGACAAAAAACACCTGGAGACTGGTAGGAAGGTCCAGAGACCAGCTTACCAACTCTCATGGGTGGCAGATCAAGAATGAAGAGGAATCTCTTGACTAAAGGAGGGTTAGTTCCCTGAGAAGATCAAGGCCCAGAATCCAGGCTGTGCTCATCCTAGAGCACCAGAACTGAGACCAGTGGCCCAGGTAAGATCCAGCTGAGAAAGGCAGCAGGACTTCTTGTTGCCAGGGAGTCTGGAACCCAAGGAAGTTAAAGCTGCAATTTTTCTTTGTCTGTTTTCTTTTAAAAATCCAGAGGACTTGATTTTTGTTTGCAGATAATCACCTGAGGCTTCAGTGGAAGTAGGGTGTTGTGGACTGAATGTGCCTGAGGAAAGGCTGGGGGAAACATGGAAAAGAGGTGGCCATTTTTCCTGAGAAAAGCTGGTCCCTTCCAGTAGCCACAGCTCAGAAAAAAATTTAAAAAAACACCACCCAAAGGATGCATCCCATCCCACCCTCAGGAGCCCTGCCTGCCACACCCTGCATCTTGAACTATGCAGAGGAGACAGCAGCAGAGGCCAAGCCTTCAGGTTTGTGCAGTCTCGTAAGCATCAGTCAGTGTCGTGTGGGTGGAGCCAACCACCCCACTAATCCAGGAACCTGACTGGTGTTTCCCCTTCATGGGAGAAACTCTAGGTTTCCAGCTAATCCCACTGGACTGCATATGATGATCTCTGCCCAGCCGAGGGCAGGGAAATATTCTGGATCACTTTCAGAGTAGTAGCTTTGGGACAAGGAAACACAATCATCACTTTCCCTGAAATCTGAATGGTGCCTTCCCCTCAAAGGAGACCCAGATGTCTAGACTCCTGACTCACCCTAATAGCCTTTCAGAAACAGACTTTTGAGTGATGTAGATTGATAGCTGGCTGGCATTTGAAGGCAGTCAAAGGAGGAGCCTGTGGATCCTGGGGAAGTTTCCTGACCTATTACTGAGCCCTGTGCTGCTAACAAGCCTGCCTTAGAGAGCAGCTTTGCCCCTTCCTCATGCAGCCAAGTCCTGTGGGGAAAGACACAAACTGTGGATCACTTGAAGTTTCAAACAGGTTGATGAGAGGCAAAGGAGGACAGTTTCTAACAGTGGTTAGCAGCTAAATACCTCCTGGCAAGTCCAGAAGTTACAGATAAAACAGTCAGCTTCAGTCATCAGAAGAGCAGGATCCAAAGGGAGCTCCCAAGAGGCACTAAACTCTACTTTGAGACAAATGCCGCCTTACTACACCCTTTATTTCCTTATCTTTCTTCTTTATTGAGTTATTATTTCTCTCTTTTTTCTCTCATAGACCTAATTTTGCCCTTCCCTTTTCTTATCCATTTTTTTCTTTCTCCTGCTTTCTCTTCATTTTCCTTTTATTATTTTTGACTATGTGCTTTCTCCTCTACTTTCCTTTTTGTAATTATTTTCTTCCTCTTTTATTTTATAAAATTTCCTTCCCCTTTTCTTCTTATATTCTTACTTTCATCTCTTCCCTTTCACATTCCCTTTTCTTCCCTTTTTTAATCTTCATGTTTTCTTTTCTTCTATTATTTTTTTTCATACCTAATACTCTTTTCTTTTGTGGTTTCTCTTGTTGTTGTAGGGGTCTTGTGTTTGCTTTTTTTTGTTTCCTGTTTTGCTTTGTTGTATTTTGTTTTATTCTGCCAGCACCTACACAACAGCTTGCATGATGAGGTCGGGGTTGAGCCTCACAGTCTGCCAGCCTGAGAGGAGATTCCTCTCATGAATAGGACTATGACATTCAAGACCCAATTACAATAGAGAGCCCATGGAACACACACAAGGATCATTCATAGAGCATCTAGCTCAAGAGATCTAAAAGACTGCCCCGCTGGGTCCCACAAAGCTCTTACTACATAAGGCAAACCCAGCAATACTGAGAGGCATAACAAAATACTCTAATACATAGAAACAAATACAAAGGGATGCCAAAAACCAGGATACAAAGAAATAACCCCCAAATGAAAGAAAAGGAGGAAACTCTAGAAAGAGAGCTAGCTGAAATGGAGGCAAGCAAGTTATCAGACATAGGATTCAAATAGTTATAAAGGTGCTCAAAGATCTTCATGGAAATTTCAAGAAACTTAGTGGGAACCACAGCAACATGAAATAAGAAATAGAAATCATAAATAATAATCAGTTGGAAATGAAGAATAACATATATGACATTAAGAATACACTGAGCTTGACCATCATGGCTCAGTGGTTGAGTGTCAGCCTATGTACCAGGAGGTCACTGTTTGATTCCTGGTCAGGGCACTTGCCAAGGTTGTGGGCTCAATCCCCAGTAGAGGGCATGCCATAGGAAGTTATCAATGATTCTTGTCACCATTGATGTTTCTATCTCTTTCCCTCTCTCCATTCCTCTCTGAAATCAATAAAAATATATTTCAAAAAATGATTACTGAAAGTAATCAAAATTAGATTAAATGAGGTAGAAGATTGAATCAGTGACTTGGAAGACAAGGTAGAAAAAACATCCAATTAGAACAGCATAAAGAAAAAACAATTTAATATATTTTATTGATTTTTTTACAGAGAGGAAGGGAGAGGGTTAGAGAGTTAGAAACATTGATGAGAGAGAAACATCGATCAGCTGCCTCCTACACACACCCTACTGGGGATGTGCCCACAACCAAGGTACATGCCCTTGACCAGAATCGAACCTGGGACCCTTGAGTCTGCAGGCCGATGCTCTATCCACTGAGCCAAACCGGTTAGGGCAAGAAAAAACAATTTAAAAGCAGGAAAGTTTAAGGGAAATTTGGGACATGAAACAAAATGACTTCCACATCATGGGAGTACTAGAAGAAGAAACTGAGCAAGGAGTAAGGAACCTGTTTAAAAAAATAATGATAGAAAAGTCCCCTAACCTTGCAAAGAAAAAAGTCACACAAGTTCAGGAAGCACAGAGAGTTCCAATCAAGTTAAACCCAAAGAGACCCACTCCAAGACACATCACAATCAAAATGATAAACGTTAAAGACAAAGAAAGAATCTTAAAGGTAGCAAGAGAGAGACAGAAAGTTACCTACAAGGGAATACCCATTAGAATGTCAGCTGATTTCTCAATAGAAACACTTTAGGGCAGAAGGGATTGGCATGAAGAATTCAAAGTAATGAAAAACAAGGACCTGAGCCCAAGTCTACTCTGTCTAGCAAGGCTATCATTTAAAATTGAAAGGGGAAATAGTTTCCTAGCCCCAAAAAAGGCTAAAGGAATACATTATCACCAAAACTTTATATGGAAGCAAAAAAGAGCCTGAATAGTTAGAACAATCTTGAGATAAAAGAACCAAGTTGAAGGGATCACAATAACAGATATCAAGTTATACTACAAAGCCACTGAATCAAAGCAGCCTGATAATGGCATAAAAACAGGCATATAGATCAATGGAACAGAACAGAGAACCCAGAAATCAACCCAAACGATTATGCTCAATGAGTATTTGACATTGGGGCAAGGGCATACAATGAACTAAAGACAATCTCTTCAATAAATGGTGTTGGGAAAATTGGGCAGGTACAGGCAAAAAAAAAATGGAGCTAGGCCACCAACTTAACCATACACAACAATAAACTCAAAATGGATAAAAGATATAAATGTAAGTCGTGAAACCATAAAAATTCTAGAAGAAAATGCAGGCAGCAAAATATCAGACATGTCATGTAGCAGAATTTTCCCAAATACATAACCAAGGGCAAGAGACATAAAGGAAAGATTAAAACAAATAAACAAATGGGGCTCCATCAAACTAAAATATTCTACACAGCAAAGGACACTTCTCCAAAGAGGACATGCGAATGGCCAAAGATATATGAAAAAAATGCTCAATGTCACTAATCATCAGAGAGATGCAAATTAAAACAACAATGAGGTAACACCTCACATCCTGCCAGAATGACATCGTGAATAAATTAACAAACAGCAAGTGCTGGTGAGGATGTGGAGGAAAAGGAACCCTTATACAATGTTGATAGGAATACAGACTGGTACAACCACTATGGAAAACAGTGTAGAGATTCCTCAAAAAATTAAAAATGGAACAGCCATTTGACCCAGTGACCCCACTTCTAGAAATATATCCTAAGAAGCCTGAACCACCAATGAGAAAGATTTTATGCACTCCTGTGTTCATAGCAGCGTTATTTTTTAAAATTTTGTTTTGCTTAAAGTATTACAAAGAGTATTACATATGTCTCCTTTTTTCCCCCTTGACCTTCCCCCAGCCTCCCCTACCCCCCAGTGTCTTGTGTCCATTGGTTATGCTTATATGCATGCATACAAGTCCTTCGGTTGATCTCTTACCGCCCCCCTGCCAACCCTTCCTGGCCTTCCCAATGTAGTTTGACAGTCTGTTCGATGCTGCTCTGCCTTTGTATCTATTTTTGTTCATCAGTTTATAATGGTCTTTATTATCTATAAATGAGTGAGATCATGTGGTATTTTTCTTTCATTTACTGGCTTATTTCACTTAGCATAATGCTCTCCAGGTCCATCCATGCTGTTACAAATGGTAAGAATTCCTTCTTTTTTACAGCAGTATAGTATTCCATTGTGTAGATATACCACAGTTTTCTAATCCATTCATCTGCTTAGGCATAGCAGCATTATTTACAATAGCTAAGTTCTGGGAAAAGCCGACGTGCCCATCAGTAGAAAAGTGGATAAAAAAATAGTGGTAAATTTACACAACAGAATACAAGGTAGTGGTCAAAAAGAAGGAAATCTTACCTTTTCAGACAGCATCGATGGATCTGGAGTCTATTATGCTCAGTGAAATGAGGCAGTCAGCGAAAGGAAAATACAATATGATTTCACTTATATCTGGAAACTAATGAACAACATAAAGTGATGAACAAAATAGAAACATAGGCATGAAGACATGGAACAATCTGAGAGCTGTCAGAGGTGAGGGAGGAAGTGAAGGGATTAGCCAACAAAATCCATGGACAAGGAGAACAATATGGTGATGGCCAGATGGAAGCAGGGAGGGGCACGGATGCTGGGTGGAAAGGAGCAAAGGAAGGGAAATAGGGGATCTCTGTATTAGTGTCAACAATAAAACTAAGAAATTTAAGAAGTAAATTGCTATTCACAGTTATATCTTTTTTTTATTGCTTAAAGTATTACAAAGGGTATTCAACTGAAGGACTTATATGCATGCATATAAGCATAACCAATGGACATAAGACACTGGGGGTAGGGGAGGCCAGGGGATTGTCAAGGGTGGGGGTAAAAAGGACAGAGTTATATCTTCATAGAAATTAAATAAAGGGCTGTTACTCTTAGACAGGGTAGAGGGTGAGCTATGGGAAAGCAAGGGACTTCAGCAGGGAGTAAGAAGCTTCTATGTCAGGATGAGGGCAGGAGATTCTGTGAGCCTTCAGAGGAGGCAGCAGTGATGAACAGGTCAGCAGATCATAATCCAGGGATGGACAGGAGAGCACCCGAGGGAAGGCTGTCGTCATGGGGGAAAATGCTGGGACTACACAGAAATGCTGGCACCAGGAAGAGTCGGATCTCAACAAACCTCAGACAGCTCCCAAATTATGCTTGATTCTCAATGTCACCTTCCTTCCTTAGGCCTGCTCTTACTGCCTGGGCCTCAGAGTCCTACTACTTGTCATCTGAAAGAGTTCATACATTGTACTGAGAAATTAATTATGAAGGTGGGCCATGGGCTGGGGAGGGTGGAAATATTATGGACTCTAGATGAATTTGGCAAGGGGTGGAGTCTCTATCCTGCCACTTACTAGTCATGTGATCCTGGGAAAATATCAGGCCCTATGAGCATCAGGTTCTTCACGTGTGAAGTAAGTGATTTTATTAATTCCTGTTTTACAAGACTGCAGGAATATGTGGAGTGTTTGTAAAGCATCTCATACAGTGCCTGGTGTAGATTGGAATGTGATGAATGGCAATTATTTCTAACTAGAAGCCGGGTGCACAAAATTCGTGCATGGCAGAGGGGGTTCCCTCAGCCCAGCCTGCGCCCTCTCTCAATCTGGGACCCTTCCAGTAGGGTCCCTAGGCCTGGCCGGTGATCAGGGCCTATTGGGGCTTTCCTTCCCCAGGCTGCTGGCAACTGGCCCCACTCCTGCCTCTGCCACTGCTTGTCATCTGTGTGGCACTGCCCCCACCACCACCACCAATCACCTCCCTCTGCTGGCGACAGGCATGGGGTGCGATCGCTTGGCTGGCCTGGGCCTCCTTCTGCAGGACGATCGTGGGGCGATGGCAGGGACCCCCAACCAATTGCATCACACCCGCCTTGGCTGGCCTGGTACCAGTGCGTGTCATAGCATGATCATCTGGAAGGTCATCCGGATGGTCGTTCTGCTGTTCAGTTGTTCGATTTGCATATTATGCTTTTATTATTATAGATATCATTTTATCCCAGATACTTCCACTCTCTCTGCTGGCATTGGGATTACTTGTTATCAAGGTCATATTAGAGAATATGCAGCTCAGTAGGGCATAGAACACACAATCGGCCAAACAGGATGTTCCACAAATAAAACTTAGCAAATTTTCCCAATTCATGGATGTATGCTCAAATTCATGTGTGGGAAGCTTTCCCAGCTGGACACAACACAAAGCTTCTAGAAAGAGAGTCTAGGAACAACTCTTTCCCTCCGTCCAAGCTGCTCTTTTATCCAAACAAATGTTTTCATTCATTTCAGCCCCCGCCCCCCCAAAATCTACCCCTTGATAATGATTGGCCAGATCACACTCAAGATTATCATCATTCAAACCTAATTATGCTGTGGGTTGTGGCTCTTCCAAGCCATCATGTTACTCATGGTCCTGTATCTGTATTTCTGTAGAAATCTGTGCAGATGATGGGTATAACATGCCTAGTGCTCATACTGTCCAATGGCACTGAGACTGCATGCAGGAAACCACCCTTCCTAACCAGGTGGAGATTTCCCTCTGGTTTATCCATGATCCCAAAGGAACTTGTCAGGACAATTTTCCACTTCACACTTCCCTCTCACACCCAAGACACAAAATGTGCCACTGCCACCCCCAGCTTCCTTACAATCAACCCCCCAGAGGGAATCACAGTTTCCTAAAGCTCCAAGTACCCTGGCTTAGGCCATGCACATTTGACTGCTGTCTCCTGGAGGCTAACCGCCTCTCCCCTTCTGTTACTTGTTCTGTAGGATTTAGGGGACAACTCACCACCTTCCTTATGTGACTTGGGCTACTATACTATCATCCTGTGGGTGGGTGTGCCCTGCTTATGTTGGTGTCCCCACTACTAACACAGGGCCTTCCAGAGGACATAGGCTCTGTGAATGTCTGGGGATTAAATGAACCACGGAGGAGAGGTCGTCTTTATTCAGATGAAATCCCTCCACTTCCTTGACTGAAGCAAGCAAATACAAGGATCCTTATATAGTTTATTTCAGAGAAAGACAGAGGAGAAGGGATAAGAAGCAAGAATTAACAACCTTTTGCTTTTATTTTTCTATTTCTTGACTCCATCAATTGTACTGCTGTGTTCTCTCACATTTCCAAGAAAATCCTGCTCTAAAGACATGTTATGTAGTTTGGGATCAGAAACTAGGATGGAAAATATCCCATTTTGTGTAACACAGTAACAAATCTCTTACTCTTGAATTAGACAAGTACAAATACATATGTGACCGATGTCATTCACAAACTTAGATGCTGAAGCCTATGAAACCTTCTATGAAAAGAAACATTGGGAAGTTCCCTTAAAAAATTCCCAAAGGAATCAAGGATAAATTTCTCAGTCATTATAGGAACTCAAAGATGCTACAGCCCTTGTTCCCCCAACTCGCCCTGGGCCTCACTATGTAGAATACTGTCTGCTCTTTCCTCAAACAAAAAGTGGAAAATGGGCCTCATTTTATACCCAGAAAAAAGCAAAAAAAAAAAAAATCTGATGCACATGGGCCTGAAACGTGCCTGGATGCAACTCTGACTCAGGCATAGTGGTCCTCCTTGCACTCAGGCCCTTCAGGCAGGGATGGGAGGGAACGGGGATCCCTGTCATTAACCCCAACGACAAACTTGAGGGCTTTCAATATGGTGGTCTCAGCATGGGCCCTGAGACCCCACAGGAACTCATAGCGTGCAGGATTGCTATTGGGCACATGGCGGTACACCAGGTACTGTTCCTGCACCCAAACTTTGGTGATGAGCTCCCTGGGCTCCCCATAGAGCCAATGCTCCTTCCCATCATGCACCCCTAAAACATTCAGGGCTTCCCAGACTTTCTCCTCAGGGGCACAATCATCCTCCACAGCAATCACTCTCAGAACTGTGACCAGGAGACCTGTGTTGGGAAATCTGCGCCCATCGCTCACCATCCCATCATAGGTGAGCCCCAAGGTAGTGACCAGGACATAGGTGTGGGTACTGGGGTCCACTTCCTTCACATCAATGCCAAAGACCAGCTGCATGAACTCAGCGGCTTTGCTGAAGATCTCAGGGAAGTGGTCCTGGTGCTCTTTGATCACACTACTCAGCATTTCTGCCTTTGTGGTTGGCTTCTTTGCACGATACTTCAGGAGCAGGAAGTCCACCATATCCATCGTCTTCGAATGCAGTGCTTTGTGGAGCAAGGAATCGGCATCATCTTCAGGGCTCCCCCTCAGTGTTTGGACCCTCCTCATCTTGGCTGCTGGAGATCCCATCTTCAGATTGGCTCCCTGAAAAGGCTGCCATGGCATGGGGGAGGGGAAGGCACCCTGAGGATTGGTGTCTCAGCAGCAGACACCTGCTCTAGGCTGTCTAAAAGCAGGACTTATTGGGAGGAAGATAGAGAGGAGGAGAGAGAGAGGGCCGACTCCTCCTCCCCCTCCCCCTCCCCCTCCTCCTCCTGCATAGCCCAGAACAGCTGCACCTCCACCAGGTTCTGATTCTCCCTTCAGTCCTGATGGTCTTCCTCAGGCTTGCAGGGCTCACTCATATGATGACCAGGCATGATTCATGCTGGGAAAGTGACCGAGTGTGGATAGAAGGTGGACAATGAGGACCCATGTGGCTGGGAGAGAGGTGGAGTGTGAGGGGCCTCAGCAGAGGAAACCACCCTAGGCAGTTCTGACAAAAGTGACTCATGGGTCTCCCCTTTAGGCGTGCTCACGGGCCTCACAGAGATCACTCCTGATTAGCCTGTCCACTAAGAACCTGAAGTCAGAAGTGACATGACTGCTCAGGGTACAGAAGGCACAGCCCAAGATTCTGTAGTTGATGGTGGGATGTGGTGGTATCTGACCTGGGTTGGGGAGCCCCTGGGGACATAATGGTGAGCACCTTACCTTAACTCCTGGCACTGACTAGCCTTCTGCTACTCTGAGACCTGAGAATATGTAGTGTACACCAAGGCCTCCACATCCTAAAACCCAGAGGCCCTGCTAGAGGGTATGAAGGGGCACTTCAGCATGCACATGACAAGCACAGCCTTGGAACTGTAGAGCTGACAGGAGGGGCAATGGGACTCTGTGAGGTCCCCTCTGCTGTGGGTGGGAGGTTCCTCCTTGCACATGTAGGATCCTCACCTTTCCCCTGCCAGGGCCTGGCCCCTCACTGCCTTCTGCTGGCCTGAGGTCAAACTCTCAGAACAAGACCACACACACCTGACACTGCAGTGAAGAAACGGAGGGGGCCCCACATGTGGTCCATCTCGCAGAGGATCAAGAAGGGGTGACTGAAGATTTGGGTCCATCTATCCTGGGTTAAGGCTCTGATCATTTCTCACCATGACGCACTGCAGGGTTTCAGACCACTCTCTCTGCTGACTGAGCCCAATCTACTTAGACTTAGGTTTCACCTCCCTGAGATACAGGAGTAGGAAGTGAGCTGAGCTAATCCACGCACTATTCCGAATTTCCCCATTGCTTTCAGAGGAGGCAGGGTAGGTCTGGCTTCCAATGTGCTCTGCTTCCCCTCAGGGCTCACCTTGATTCCTTGCAGGAACTGGGACTCGTCTCTCTGTTGACAAAATGTGGATCCAGTGGATGACAGGACGTGTGGTCTCACACCAAGGTCCTCACCTTCCTGAGAGCTCTGAGACAAAAGTGAACAGGAGCTCCATCTGCCCCCACCCCTGTCCAGGTTCCCACACAACTGACACCAGGGCCTGGGCCCATCCGTTCTGGGTACAGAGTTCCCTTAGTCTGGCCTCAGGATACTTGCCTTTCTTCCTGGCCTGGCCTGGATCTGAATCCAGCTGACCCGATTTCACCCTGAATAACTGTCCTCAGTGAGAAAAGCTCAGGAGGAGCAGGCATGTGGAAAGGGAGAGCATGTCACACCCAGGTACCCCTGCCTGGGGAATCTGGATGCTGAGGACAGGACACTCCCTGATGCTGAGGGCTCTCTTCTTTTCTTGCGGAGGACATAGCTACAGTTTCCCACAAGAAAGCATTCACACCTTTATGACCCTTCCACAACCTCAGCTCCTCTTTGCATGAACTGAAGCCATTCCCTCTGACCAAGGTCCTGTCCTTCCCGAGTGCCCTGAGACAAACCTGTGAGGGAACCACCTCTGCAGACCCATGCCAGGCCTTACCCAGGGCTGACAGCAGCACAGACTGGGTTCAGGGCACCCATTGTCTGGAGTGTGGTATCCTCCCTCCTCCCCGAGCTACCCAGGTTTACTTGTGGAGTGCCTGGGACCTTTCCCTTCCGCTGAACTGAGAATGAATACTGCAGGCCATGCCCACCATCTCTCAGAGACCTCCAAGGTGGACTTCAAGACACGCCACATTGCCCTAGCTCAGTGGTTGGCAAACTGTGGCTCGCAAGCCACATGTGGCTCTTTGGCCCCTTGAGTGTGGCTCTTTCTAAACCTTAGGAGTACCCTAATTAAGTTAATAACAATGTACCTACCTATATAGTTTATGTTTAAAAAATTTGGCTCTCAAAAGAAATTTCAATCGTCGTACTGTTGATATTTGGCTCTTTTGACTAATAAGTTTGCCGACCACTGCCCTAGCTGGTTTTTCTCAGTGGATAGACCATCAGCCTGCTGACTGAAGGGTTCTGGGTTTGATTCCGTTAAAGTGCACATGCCTGGGTTACGGGCTTGATCCCCAGTAGGGAGTGTACAAAAGGCATCTGATACAATGATTCTCTCATCATTGATGTTTCTATCCCTCTCTCCCTCTCCCTTCCTATCTGAAATAAAAATATGTGTGTTTTTTTTAAAAAGACACACCACATTGCATATCATGCCCCAGTGACCCAGTTGCATGAGCAGGGCCCAAGCCAGTTGGTCCCTGTTTTTGTTGGGGTGGGAGGAACCCTTATCCTGCCTCAAGACCCACACTTTGATTACCGGCAGTACCTGGGATACCTCCCCTTGTTACCCTGAACCCAGCTCCTTCAGGACAATGCCCTCAACTTCTCAGGAAAAAGTCTAGAAGCAACCCAAATTGACAGCCCTACCATGAGGTTTCTAGGTGCTGATGACAGGAACGGGGCACACTGGGGACACATGTCACTGGCAAAACCTCGGGGACACTTCAAGGTGTGGTAGGAGGCTTCCTGAGTCCTAACTCGGGTCCTTACCTCGAATTCTGGAAGAGCCCTGCAGCCCTTCTTTGCCTACCTGGAGCCTGACCCCTCAGCGCTCAAGGGGTGGAGTCCGCTTGTCTTCCTGCAGGATTCTCACCGTGACTCCTGGCTGGAGCTGGAACCTCCCCTCTGTCAACCTGAAATGCCCAAGTCAGGAAGAGAGCATGTGGTCATGGACCAGGGGCCTCCAAGGGTTCACAGTAGGGGTAATGTGGGGCATCTCTGTTGTGGGGTCCCGGGTCCCTCAGTCTTCCCTTTGCATGTTCACTTTGACTCCAGGCAAGACCTGGGTCCTCCCCTCTGCCACATATGTCATTCCCCTGAATTCCCAGGGCTGACATCAGGTCTGGGCTTCTGCGGTTCCTCTCTGCATGGTCATCCACCATAGGGCCTCCCAACACTTTGAGCGGGGAAGATTTCTGTGGACTCCCCTCCAGTTAGGGTTCCTGGATTCCCTCAGTCCTCCCTGGGGGTCCTAACCTTGACTCTTCCCTCTGCCCACCTGAGACCCTGCTCCTTACACCGAACCCCAGAGCTTGTCAGATCCGGATGTAAAAGTCAGGAAAAGTACCCTGACTCTGGGCAGTGCTTCTGCATCCCTTCTGTGGACCTGAGGGAGGCCCTATAGTGTTCATCAAGTTTCCAGTCTCCCTCAGACCTGAATGCTGTAATCAGAAGACACCCCATGTGGTCACCAGCCCTGTGGCCTTCCAAGGCCGAGAGCAAGGTGGGGTTTTGTGCAGCCTCTACACTGGGAGTCCTGGGTCCCCTCAGTCCTGACACAGAGTCCCCATCATGACCCTGGCAGGTCCTGGGTCCTTCCTCTGCCTCCCTGGGGCTGGTTTGTGTATGAAACCCCACAGGCTCTGAGACCCTGATTTGAAGGCATTAAATGCCACTTGAGTCTAGGTCAGGGGTGGGCAAACTTTTTGACTCGAGGGCCACAATGGGTTCTTAAACTGGACCGGAGGGCCGGAACAAAAGCATGGATGGAGTGTTTGTGTGAACTAACATAAATTCAAAGTAAACATCATTACATAAAAGGGTACGGTCTTTTTTTTTTTAGTTTTAATCATTTCAAACAGGCCGGATCCGGCCCGCAGGCCGTAGTTTGCCCACGGCTGGTCTAGGTAGTACTACTGCCCTCCCCTCTGTGGACCTGATTCCCTATATGGCCTTCTTATTTTTATTTTTTTAATTTTATAATAATTCTTTATTGTTGAAAGAACTAGAGGCCTGTTGCACGAAATTTATGCAAGAGTAGGCCTTCCTTCCCCTGGATGCTGGAACCAGCTTCCCTCTGGCACCTGAGACCTGGTCTTCCCTTGCAGCCCTGGCTTCCTACCGAAGGACATCTGGAAGGGTGTCCAATCTAATTAGCATATAATGATTTTATTATAGATAAAATATGACCCCCTCCACCTCACCCCTGTCCCCTTCCCTCTCCCTCACCACCCAATTGTCTGTGTCCATGGGCCATGCATATATGCATACAAGGTTCTTGGTTGATTACTTCCCACCCTCCCCACCTTCCCTCTGAGATTCCCCAATCTATCCCATGCTTGCATGTGTCTGTATCTATTGGTTCATCAGTTTACTTTGTAACTTCGATTCCACATATGAGTGTGATCATGTGATATCTATCTTCCTCTGACTGGCTTATTTCACTTAGCACGATACTCTCCA
Organism: Myotis lucifugus; assembly: GCF_000147115.1. Classification (NCBI taxonomy): domain Eukaryota; kingdom Metazoa; phylum Chordata; class Mammalia; order Chiroptera; family Vespertilionidae; genus Myotis; species Myotis lucifugus. The sequence goes on along the minus strand of NW_005871088.1, from coordinate 4,006,792 downwards.
GGTCCCTCCATGCTGTCTCAAAGGGTAAGAGACCCTTCCCTTTATACAGCTGCATAGTATTCCATGGCATACATGTACCACAGCTTTCTCATCAGGTCATTGATGGGCACCTGGGCTGTTTCCACATCTTAGCTATTGTAAACTGTGCTGCTATGAACATAGGGGTGAATACATTCTTTCTCATTGGTATTTCTGGTTTCTTAGGGTATATTCCTGGAAGTTGATCCCCTACACTTTTCACCAAGTCCTGAGTCTCACTCAGTCCTGGATACAGAAGTCAGGAAACTCAGCACTTGGTCTTTTACCAGGGAACATCCCAAGGCTGATAGCAGGGTAGGTTTTATTGGGTCCCCTGGTTGTGGGGTCCAGGGTGCCCTCAGTTGTCCTGTAGCTGTGCTCCTTACAATGAACCCCGGCATATCTCAGACCTGCATGCGAAAGTCAGGACAAACCTCACAGGGTCATCTGACATGGGGTCTCCCATGGCTTGTAGCAGGGGAGGCCCTTTATGGGGTCTCCTATATTGTGGGGTCCTGGGTCCCATCTGCTCTCCTTCAGTGGACCTGTGGCTCTGCTCCTTACACCAAACCCCAGAGTCTATCACACCTGATGCAGAAGACACCCCACCCCGCCTAGTAATACCCCTCCCACTGGTCCTCCCAGAACTGAGGATTCTGAGGTCCAGGCCCCTAATCTCCCTCAGGGTCTTCAACTTGAAAGCAGCAGGACTTGGGGTCCCACCTGTGCTGTCTGCAGCCCTGCTCCTTCGACCAAACCCCCGTGTCTCTCAGACCCAGATGCAGAAATCACAATGCGTGAGCTCACCCCTCCCCCACCCCAGGAGGCCTGCCCGATGGACACTGTTCTGGGGTCCAGGGCCCCCAATCTCCCTCAGAGTCCTCAACTTGACACCAGCAGGATCTAGGGTCCTCCCTGTGCTGCCCGAAGCCCTGCTCCTTCTACCAAACCCCCCCGTGTCTCTCAGACCCAATGTAGAAATCACAAAGCACAATGCATGAGATCACCCCTCCCCCACACCAGGAGACCTGCCCGATGGACACGGTTCTGGGGTCCAGGCCCCCAATCTCCCTCAGGGTCCCCACACTGACTCCGGGCAGGTCCCGGACCCCCTCGGCCACCCTGAGACGCTGCCGTGACACGGAGCCGCCCGGGGGTCTCAGACCCCGAGGACCCGGAAGTCAGGCCTCGCCGCTCGTGGTCACTCCGCGCCTTGGGGCTCCCGGGACTGACTGCTCTGGGCCCAGAGTCACCTTGTCCCCCCCCACGGCCCTCACCATGAGGCCTGCAGGTCCTGGGACCCTCCCTCTGTGAACCCGGAGGCCGGACCCCAACACGGAGGCCCTCACCCCGAGACCTCAGGAGAGGCCTGTGGGCCTCACTCCCCAGGGCTCCTGGCAGGGGCTGAACTAGCTCCCCGGGACCTCCGTCTGGTCCTCACCCTGATTCCAGGCAGAGCCTGGGCCCGCTGGTGCCGACCTGAGGTGGCTCCCTCAGCGCTTGTCTGGTCTACGGACCCGATCCCGGCTCCCAAAGATGGCGCTCAGCTCCCTCAGGCTTGTCAGGGGGGAAGTCAATGAGTCAGTGACATCACTTCCGGAAACCAACTGTGGGGTCACCCAGGCCTGCTGACCAGGGTGGAGTCCGATCTTTGTGCCCAGCCCCCCCTTCTGGTCCCTACCTGGGCTGGATGGCCTGGGCCCCCACCCTGTGCTGACCTGGTCTGTGCCCCACAGGCCAAGTGTCGGCCTCCCCAGGTCCCTCTGGGTCCTAGAGTCCGGGAGGTGGGCGGGAGTGCGCAGCCGCACAGCCCTGCCTGAGGTACCCCGATCTGACAGGAGCACCAGAGCTGGGTCCCGGGGTGGGCCCTCTGTGTGGGCGGCTGGAGCCCTCAGTCCTTACTTGGAGGGTCCTCACAGCCCTGGCTTGGACACCGTGGTCACATCACGGTTCCCAAAAGGGGCGCTGCAGAGCCATGGTCCCTGGGGAGCATCAGACCCTAACTGCCTCCCCTGCCCCGACTTCCCATGGTGCCTCTGCACCAGACCGCCTGGCACCATGGAAACATTGTGTTCTACATGTTTCCTTTCAGTATAGTCGCTGAGCTATAGCAGGG
>NW_005871088.1:4001261-4004051 GCF_000147115.1 Myotis lucifugus | reverse complement strand
CCATGGAAACATTGTGTTCTACATGTTTCCTTTCAGTATAGTCGCTGAGCTATAGCAGAGATTCGGAGAGGGCCTCCAATCTCCTCCAGGGTCCCTCAACTTCACAGCAGCACGGCCTGCCCCACCCCCATTCTGCCTGAAGCCCTGCTCTTTTTACCACGACCCCCCCCACCCCCCCCCCCCGCCATGTCTCACAGACCCAATGCAGAAATCACAAAGAACAATGTGTGAGCTCTCACACCTCCCCCACCACAGGAGGCCTGCCAGGTGGACACTGTTCTGGGGTCCAGGCCCCCAGTCTCCCTCAGGGTCCCCACACTGACGCCGGGCAGGTCCCGGACCCCCTCTGCCGACCTGAGACGCTGCCGTGACACGGAGCCGCCCGAGGGTCTCAGACCCGGAGGACCCGGAAGTCAGGCCTCGCCGCTTGCGGTCACCCCGCGCCTTGGGGCCCCGGGGACTGACTGCTCTGGGCCCAGAGTCACCTTGTCCCCCCCACGGCCTCACCATGAGGCCTGCAGGTCCTGGGACCCTCCCTCTGTGAACCCGGAGGCCAGACCCCAACACGGAGGCCGTCACCCCAAGACCCCAGGGGAGGCCTGTGGGCCTCACTCCCCAGGGCTCCTGGCAGGCGCTGAACTAGCTCCCCCGGGACCTCCGTCTGGTCCTCACCCTGATTCCAGGCAGAGCCTGGGCCCCGCTGGTGCCGACCTGAGGTGGCTCCCCTCAGCGCCTGTCCTGCCGCCCCCTCCCCCGCTCTCTGAGGAGGTGGGCGAGGGGGGCAGGAAGTAGTTCTCAGTAAGACGCCCCACACCGGACTCTCACTGCTGACAGGAGGGCCTCCCTGGTCCTGGGGCCTCTGTTGTCAGTCAGGGTCATACCTGGACTCTGTAGCACTGGACTCCTGCCTTCTACGGACCCGAAGCCGGCCTCCCAAAGATGGCGCTCTCCTCTCTCAGACTTCCGGGGCGCAAGTCAGTGGGCGGAACTTCCGGACTGGCTCTCTGGGGTCCCCGGGGCCTGAGAGCAGGGGCAGAGAGCTGATCTAGGGCCTGGAAGTCCTGTCTCTGTTCCCCTCCCGCATCTGCCAACACCAGGGCCCCCGCCCTCTGGGGACTTCAGTCTGTGTCCCTCAGACCGAGGCTCAAACTCCCCAGATTTCCCCGGCAGGTGGAGGCATATGCTCAGCCGAGAGCCCCACCCAGGTCCCTAGAGCTGACAGGAGCACCAGGAGATGGATGCTGTAGTGCCCTCTGTTCTGAAGCCAGTGGAACCCAAAGTCCTCACCCAGGAGGGCCTCACACCCCTTGCAGAGATCGCTGCCGAACCAGGACCGATGCTGCGGGGGACGCTGTTGTGCCCAGGACGTGGGGGGGGGTGTAGAGAAGCCCCCCTTACTATGGGGTGTCTTTACCAGCTCAAATGACACTGTGGAAACTGTGGGTTCTAAAAGTTAGCTACTACTAAAGATACTGAGCAGCAGCAGGAATTTGGGGAGGTGTGGGATTGTGGTTGTGTGTCTACAGTTCCCTTGTCCACTGCAGGTGCTTTCAGTTTTTAATCCTCATTCTTAGTAATACATTCTACATCTCTATCTAGTTTGTGTATATTATTTACATGCATATAACATAAATGTAGATTACATGTGCTTATATACCCACATATGTATGTACTTGTACCTAAATTCGTATATATACATGCATGCTTATGTCATATGTATTTATATGTGTATCTATATATATAAAAGCCTAAGTGACTGAATGAGTGAACAAACTAACGACCAGTCAACCAGTTACTATGATGTGCACTGATCACCAGGGGGCAAATGCTCAATGCAGGAGCTGCCCCCGGTGGTCAATGCGCTCCCACAATGGGAGCGCTGCTCAGCTGACCAATGGGCGCCAGATGCAGGGCTCACAGCTGGCAAGCACCACTGTGAGCCTTTCCAGATCAGGACTGACTGAGTGAGAGCCCACGGCAGGCACAGCAGGACCAGGATGAGCAGGAGCTGCAGGCAGCATTGGACTGCCAGTTTCAGCCCGATCCCCACAGTTCATGCTAGGGGACACCACTGGTGCAAGAATCCGTGCACTGGGCCTATAGTTTCTATAAAATAGTAGAGACCTGGTGCACAAATACATGCATGAGGAGGGGAGGAAGAATTGCAGGAGGTTGGCTGGCTTGGGAGGGACCGCAGGAGGTTGGCTGCCAGCCTCAAGGAGGGAGCTGGCCCTCAGCCCCCCTGGGAAAGGGGCCACGTTCATCGCCACCCACCCCCAGTTCCTCATCCCAGCCAGGGCCTGAAGGCCCCAACGAGGTCAGGAGAGGAGGTGATGGTCACCAGGCCAGGAGTGGAAGGAACAGATGCCTGAAGCCAATGCCGCCCTCAGTGCCCCACCACCTCATGGTTCCCCCCTTCCCCACTCCTCCTTCCCTCACTGCCACACTGCCACCACAGCAGGTGGGTGGCCCCCGGGGAAGGGAGAGGACAGGAGCAAGACAAACCCTTGTGTTCAGGGCTTGCTTTCAATAGATCACAGTGAGGGAACTGCTCTGCTACATACGAAACCCTGACACAGAAGCAGGTCTCTAGGAATGGTTTAGCACCAGGGGCCAATGGGGGCTAGCCAGCCAGGGGGAGGGGCCACAGGAGGTTGATTGTGGAGTGCACTGACCACCAGGGGGCAGCTCCTGCATTGAGCATCTGTCCCTTGGTGGTCAGTGCATGTCATAGCAACTGGTCCAACGGTTGTTCCAGTCATTCAGTAGTAATGGTCGCTTAGGCATATT
>NW_005871088.1:3987433-4001161 GCF_000147115.1 Myotis lucifugus | reverse complement strand
AAGATACGATGTAAGGTATTTTATGCAAAGATACATACTCTGAATGTACATGATTCATTATGTTACTCACTCTTCTAATTCTAGTCTGTTCTTTATAAACTATTAAGATAGTAATTTTTGAAAAGCCAGCACTAACCCACCAAGATGGTTTCAGGTAATTATTAGCATAGACTCTCAATAACATACCTCAACTGCCCCAGCCTTTCCAAGGCAGTGGTACTCCCCCAAGGTTACTGGCATTTGTGGTCTGAATGTTCCCGATTTGTGCCAAGATATAGAGCATAAGTTTAAAATCTTTCTTACTACCTTCCCTGTCATCTGTGTCATACAGCCTACAGCACCTCCCAACTTCCCTACTCCCCCATACTCCCACCCTAGACATAAGTGCCAGCTCATCACAATTTTCAATCTCCCTTAGGGCCTGATCAAATTTTATTGTTCAGATACTGTGTTTCATATTGTATTTGTTTTAAGACTTAATTTTTAACAACGCTTTTATGACAGAATTGGCCCTGTGTCTTCACTGAGCAGCAAGGTAATTTCAAACAAGTGCTCCCCCATGCATTATAGGCTGTGCATGCAGGATGCCACAACCTCATACTGGGTGGAAGAGAGGGATAGCAGAGCTCAGACAAGGTGGTGTCTACTCCAAAGGGGTTTGTGTCCTGGATGTCAATGGGAAAACATTACAGAAATCTGGTATCTAGGTGTTTTTAATTGTAGCTATATCACTTTTGATTTCTTCCTGGTTTTTGCATAGGTTGTTGTTTTTCTTGTCCATCTGGTTTATGAACTGTACAAATACTCTGAATTATTTTTCTGTCATGTTGCATGCTTCTGTTTCACTTATTTCTTTTCTTATCAATTCCTCTTTTTCTTTCTTCTGGGGATTGTTTTGTTGTCTCCCCATTCTAACTATCACTAGAAGGTTCAAATGCTGAGTTGCAGAGGCCTGGGCCATGTGCAGTGGGAGCTTCGCAACACCTGAGTATCACTGAAGAGCTCTGACACCAAGACGTGTGGCTGCCTTGGGTTGGTGGGAGCCACGCTCTCCCAGGATCAGAGTCACTGGCACTCAGTGTGGTCTCGTGCACACACCTAGAATCAGGGACCCTGCCTGCACCATGCTGAAAAAGAGACCCTGCTGGCGTGTGCCAAAAATCAGAGTTCCATAGCATGTGCCAGGAGTCTCCTTGTGCCCACGAGTATCAGAATCTCTGTTTCTTGGTGCACCCTCACACGGAGAATTAGGGTCTCCCTGTGCGCATGCACTGAGAATTGGAGTCACTAGATCTTAGTGTGTGTTCACTGGGAATCAGGGATCCCACGTGTATGCAATGAGAAACAGAGTCAAGTCACTGGTGTTCAGTGCTGCCTCTCACATGGAGAATCAGGGTCCCCGGTCTGCTTCGGGGACCGGGTTGCACAGCCACCTTGTGTCAGCAGGACGTCCACTCCTGCACTGCGGGAAACAGACTTCCATGTGAGCTTGCCCAAAATCAGTCAGGTGGCAAAGCCGCCCTGTGTGGCTGTGGGGTCTGGTCGCGCGATTGCATGCTGCGGGAAACAACCTCCCAGTGTCTGTGCACCCAGGCTCAAATTCAGGTAGCACAGCCGCCCTGTCTGGGGGTGGGGTCTGGTTACTTGAGTGTATGCTGCGGGAAACAGCCTCCCAGTGTCTGTGTGCCCAAGCTCAAACTCAGGTAGCGCAGCTGCCCTGTGTGGGCAGGAGGCCTGCTTGCGTGGAGCGGATCTAGCAGTTCCTATGCCGCTGCAGCAGGCATGCGTGGAGGGGGATGGGCTCTGTGGCTCAGAAATCTGCGGCTGGGATGTCTGGATTCTTGGTGTCTGTGGGTCTTCAGATGTGGTCACAGGTCTTTGTCCTGTGGCTGTAGGGTCCCGATTTGTGGTGGTGAGGCTAGAATCCTAATCTCAAGCAGTTTTGTTTTTCAAGATGGCGTGGTCTCTGTGCCCACATTGGCCACCCCCAGAATGTCCTGTCATTATTTCTTCAAATAGATTTTCTAATCCTTGCTTCTCTTCTTGTCATTCTGGCACCCCTTTTATGCATATGTTACTTCATTTCATGTTGTCCCAAAACCCCCTTAGACTCTCCTCATGCTTTCTAATTTTTTTCTCCAATTGCTGTTCAGATTGGGTGTGTTTTTCTGCCCTGTCTTCTAACTTGCTAATTCAGTCCTCACCTTCTTCTATTCTACTACTGAAACTTTCCATTGTGTTTTTTATTGTAGCTATATCATTCTTCATTTTCTCTTGATTCTTACATAGGTTGTTGATTTTCTCATGCAGCTGGTTTACAAACTGTATGAACCTTACTCTGAATTCTTTTTCTGACATTGCATGCTGCTATTTCATTTAATTCCTTTTCTGGCAATTTCTCCTTTTCTTTCCTTTGGGGGTTGTTTCTTTTTCTCCCCATTTTTGCTTTCACCAAGGGGTCCATGTGCCGAGTCATGTGGGGCCTGTGTCTGAATCAGTGGGCTTGGCGGGAGGGTCGCTCACTCCAGGACTCACCAGAGGGCCCAGGTGTTGGGTAGCTGGGTAGGGCCTGTGGCTGAAGTGGCAGGATTGGCAGGAGGGAGGCATACTCTGTGGCTCACAAGATCCTGTGGCCAGGGAGTTTGGAGTGCCAGTGTCTGTGGGCCTGCAGATGAAGTAACAAGTCTTTGGCTGGAGTGGCTATAGGGTCCTGTATGGTGTCTGAGGCCAGTCTGGGTGGTGGTAAGGATGGGATCCTAGTCACAAAAGCTCTCCCCTTCAAGATGTGTCATTTCTGTGCCAGAGCCAGCCGCTCCAGTAGTGCTTACAGGGGTAGCAGTGCCCCCCCCCACCTATTATAGCCTGGTCTGCCAGCCCTCAAGACTCTGGCAGGATCTAACTGTCCCTCACTCACACTCACACACACACACACACACACACACACACACACACACACCACACGTCCACACACTCCCCTTTTGCTCACTCATTCACTCAGTCACACTTTCTTCCCTCACTTCCATCCTGCCAGCTGCCATCTTAACTCTCCCATCTATGCTACTTTCAACAATAAAGATAAAAACTTTTAAAAAGTGTAGGGCCTCAGGTCCACAGAACAGAGCGTAGAGATGCTTCCCAGAGCCAAGTGGTATTTCAGGGCTTCACATCTGGGCCCATGAAACTCTGGGTTTTATTGTAATGAACAGGACCTCAGGTATGCAGAGGGAGGACCCAGGGCCTGCCAGAGTCAAGATGAGGACCTGGAGGGAAGACTGAGTGGATCCAGGAACCCCCATCTAGAGGCCTCACAACCAAGCTCACTCTTGGTTTTAGCCCTGGTAGGCTCCATGAATGCTTTCATGAATAATGTTCACTGACTTTCACCCCAGAAGTCTGAGAGAGGTGAGGGCCAAATCAGAGAGGCTGGCTACAGGCCCATAGAGGGAAGAGGCCCAGTCTTGCATAGAATCAAATTATTGCCCTAAAAGAGGACTGGGGTCTCCCACAGAATCCAGAATTGCCTCTGCTGTCAGCACCCTGAGTCCTGGAGGCTGGGCTGTCTGGCTGAGTACCATTTCCCAGAAACCACCAGCCCCCATCACTTCAGAGAACTCTGGAATCAAGGACAAGGTCAGAAAGGAGCAAGTTGAGGTTTTTAGTCATGGCCCAGTCTTTACCTGGAAACAAGGTGAGGATGAGAGGAAGGGTTAAACACTCCAAGGAATTTTTCAGTCCCCTGCTGGTAGCCTGGCTATCCCCTGGCTTGATTGCCTGATGTAATATCCACAGACTTCACTTGAGGTCTGTGAGAGGCCTTGATCTGTGAGGACCTGGGTCTGAGAAAAATGTGAGGTCAAGGGAGGGAAGTGTCTCACGATCTTCCAGGTGACAATGTGCTGACCTTTTGTGAAACCTGAATGTGCACTGTCTTCTCAGAAAGGGAAGGATGGCACAAAGTCCAGATGTCCCCTGTTCTCAGACCTGAAAGAAGCATGTTGGCTTTAAGTGGCATGCTCTTTTCTATCATGGGCAGGAAAGTAGGGAGTCATCAAAGAGGAGAGGTTTTGGTGGGAGAGATCAAGAGTTCCAAGAGGAGGGCCTGGAAGAAGGGCAGGTCCTGGCAGGAGTAAAAGTGAATAATCTACAGGGGTATTTGGGCAATCAAATCAGGATAGAGAGCCCTGTCTCTGCTGCTAGACTTTTGTGATGTTGACAGGGGTAGGGATGATTTGGGTCATGGATATGAAGCTGCTTCACTTTGTTCTGTAGTCTCTTAGGGAGGTGAGGACCTTGGTCTGAGAGGACGACATCAGGTCATTTGAGGAAGTACTCCTGTTCAACTGAGAGCAGAGTCCTACGTCCTGCCAAGAGTCAAGGTGAGGTCCCTAAAGGTGGAGGGAGTGTAGCCCAATCTCCAGAACAAAGTGGGTGCCCCCCCCAAAATATTGTCTTTGCCTATTGTCAGCCCTGGAAACCCTGTGCAGGGCTTTCAGGCTGGGCCTCTTTCCATTTTCACCTCCATAGACCCAGGAATGGCAGGACCTTGGTCTGCTGATCTGGACTCAAGCTAGGTGAGGCAGGAAGCCAGGCCCCAGAAGGGGCCATGGTGAGGACTGAGGGAACCCTTCACACCAGGACATGTGGAACCCATAGATTATGGCCACACATTGTTGTCTCTTGATGGCAATGATAAGCCCCTATACAGGTGCTACGAAATATGAGGACCTCTCACTTCTCTTAAGTTTCAGGGATATGTGTTCTTGTTGTAAGAGTGTGATATCAGGAAAGCAGGGGGTGGGGTGGGAGAAGCAGGCCTTCAGTGGGTACAGAAGGATCCTTCCCCCATAAAGAGACTTTATACCACCCCACCCTACAGGACCACTGTCAGACCCAGTATCTCCAAATGTGCTAGCTGCACCCTGAGGAGTCTTCTTACTTTCACCTTCAGGATCTTAGGGGAAAAGTTGCCCAGGAGGAGAGACCCCTGTGAGACCTAAGAACACCCTTATAGAGTAGCCCTAAAATTCTCCATTTTCAGAGCCACTGAGGGTGTGTTTCTCAGCTGAGGATACTCACATTCCCCCTCTTCTTTTTTCATCCTCATAGGAGGCGTGAGGATACTTTCCCCAATTGATTTTTAGAAAGTGGAAGGGAGGGGGTAGAGAGAGAGAGAAAGAGAGAGAAACATTGATGTGTTAATGACACATTGGTTGCCTACCACAAGCGCCCAGGCCTGGAGCAGAGATTGTAACTGCAACCGAGATATGTGCTCTTGACCAGGAATTAAATGCTCTGGTGGGCAAGCTAATCCTCTAACCACTGAACCATGCCAGCAAGGGCCTCAGGTTCCCTCTCTTTATCCAACTTGTTGTTCCCCATGGCCCATTTCCTGCCCACAGTCTGGTTGATGCCCAATACGAATCATCATGCCTCTTGGTTAGAAAGGGATCTCTGTAATCTCAAGGAAGACCATCAGGATTCAAGGGAGAATCAAAGCCAGTTTGAAGTGTGGCTGTTTGGGAATGAGGACTTGGTTGTGTCTGCCTCCTTATCTTTGTCCCTCTCTGCCTTGTTCCCATGCAGCCTAGAGAAGGTGTGTGCTGCTGAGACACCAAGTCCTCCCCAGAGCCCTCTGGGTTCCTGACTCTGCCTCTGCCATGGCGGCCCCTGTGTGTAGCCAGTCTGAAGATGAGGGCTTCAGCAGCCAAGATGAACAGGAGACAAGCAGCAGAGAGGACTCTGGAGATGCTGAGTCGTCACTCCATGATGCCCTATATTTGAAGATGACTGAACTGGTGGAGTTTCTACTCCTGAAGTATCGTGCAAAGCAGCCAACTACTAAGGCAGAAATGCTGAGTAGAGTCATAAGAAAGTATCAGGACCACTTCCCTGAGATATTCAGCCTAGCCTCTGAGTGCATGCAGCTCCTCTTTGGCATTGATGTGAAGGAAGTGGACCCCAGCAACCTCACCTATGTCCTGGTCACCACTTTGGGGCTCACATATGATGGGATGGTGTCCAATGGGCAATCCATGCCCAACACTGGCCTCCTGGTCATGCTCCTGAGATTGATCCTCGCAGAGGGCGACTGTGCCCCTGAGGAGAATGTCTGGGAAGCACTGAGTGTCATGGGTGTGTGTGATGGGAAGGAGCATTGGATCTATGGGGAGCCCAGGGAGCTCCTCACCAAAGTTTGGGTGCAGGAAAAGTACCTGGAGTACCGACAGGTGCCCAACAGTGATCCTGCACGCTATGAGTTCCTGTGGGGTCCCAGGGCCCACGCTGAGACCACCAAGTTGAAAGTCCTCAAGTTTTTTCTCAGGGATTATAGAAGGGATCCCAGGTCTGTCCCATCCCTGTTTCAAGAGGCTCTGAGTGATGAGGAAGAGGGAGCCTAAGCCAAGTTTCTCCCAGTCATGTTTCAGGCCCACATCTGACATGATGTGAGGCCAATTCTTCACTGTGTTTGAGAAGAGGGTAGTCAACATTCTAGGTAGTGAGGCCCAGGGAAAGTTGGAGGAATAAGGGCTGTAGTATCTTTGGGTTTAGAAATTTATCCTTGATTTGTGTCGAAATTTTCAAATGTTGTTCCTTTCCATAGAACGTTTCATAAGCTTCAGTATCTAAGTTTGTGAATGACATTGACCATACATTTATTTGTACTATCTAGTTCAAAAGAAAGAGTTTTGCTATTGTGTAACACAAATTGGGACACTTTCCATCCTACTCTGTGATCCCAAACTAGATAATATGGCATTGGAAAAGGATTTCCTTGGAAATGTGAAAGAACTCATCGGTACAAACAATGGGTTCAAGAAACAAAAATAAAAGCAAAAGGTTGTTAATTCTTACTTCTGGTCCTTTTTTGTCTCTCTTTCTATGAAACAAACTGTATAAGGATCCTTGGATTTGCTTGGTTCATTCAAGAAAGTGGAGGGATTTCATCTGAATAAAGATGGTTCAGTGGTTCATTTAATCCCCAAACTGATCCTATGTCCTCTGGAAGGCCCTGTATTAGTAGTGGGGACACCAACATAAGCAGGGCACACCCACCCACAGGATGATAGCTTAGGAGCCACAGTCATATGAGGAAAGTGGTGAGGTGTCCCCTAAGTTCTATAGAACAAGTAAAAGAAGGGGAGAGGCAGTGGGGCTCCAGGGGACAGCACTCAAGTGTAAATGGCTTGAGCCAGGGCAGTTTGGGGCTTTGGGAAGCTGTGTTTCCCTTGTGGGGGTTGATTGTAAAGAAGCTGGGTGGTGGCAGTGGCCAGACTCTGTAGATGGTATATATTGGATGTAAACGTCTGAAATGGAGAATTGCTCTGAATTTCCTTCTGGATCATGTATAAATCAGAGAGAAAAATCCACCCCAGTCAGGAAGGGAAGGGTGTCTTTCCTGTGCTTCTGTCTCATTTAAGAAGAACACAGTGAAGAGATAGGTGTTTTATCCCCATTAACTACAAGGATTTCCTGAGCAATAAGGATCATGCTCCTTAAACCAATGCCCCTAAGTTACTGGACATGCACTCTTTTTTTTCTGGCCTGGGAAAGCCACGGCTGATTCCATTGAATTGACAATTTATTACAGTTACCTTCAGTTTACCTCGGCCAACTATAAGCAAGTGCTGGATATTAGTGAGATGACATGAAGGAAAATAGGTGGTTTTAATGGAAGGGTAGCTTCAAACAGGAAAGAAGTTGGTATTGGACTGGAATTCTGGGGGCTTTGTGTTGATTGCACCCTGTTTTTGAGAGTCCACACCCACAAAGAATAGTCTATCCTTTAGGAGGGAATTTCACCAAGCAGCCGTTTTGGCTCATTTACTATTTAGTTTCTAATTGGGCTCTGAGATCTTTGATTGACCAGAGAAACACATTTTCAAAGGAGAGATTGGTAGCGTCGGGGGTCAAAATTATACTAGAAATAACTACTAACTACTGTAAATCCAATATACACCAGTTTCCTTGTTCATGTACACTCAGAAATGTGGAAGGCAGCAGAGACTCACAGGTGGATATTGTGATCTTGAACAGGAAGAAAGGAGAAAATTCACAGCCTCATGAGATTTCAGGGGGTATTGCCATGGAAAGTGCAGAAAGGTCCTCTGGAATTAAGAGGGTGAGCTTTCTCTGCTGAGATGTGTAGAATGATTTGAAAATTACATGTAATGGGGGATTTGAAGCACCTTTCACACAGTAGTGGGGGGCACTGGAAAAAGGTGGAGAATTTCAAGGGAAATGTGACTTTCTGAGAAAGTCCTCCCAGAAATGAAGGGGATTTTGTCACCACAGATTATAGCAACTACATTTTGGAGCTTCTACCATGCAACTGTTGACTGGGAGATGTCAAGTGCTCATCCTCACCTTGTTTTCCTCTTCCCTGAATGAATGGGGACATCACCACTGCTGTCCACTCTCTCTCCACCCTGGCCCCAGTCTGCACATCTTGGGGCTTTGCTCTGCCTGTGTCCCCAGTAATGATGTTCATGTGCAGTTATCTTCACATGACAGCCCCAGAAGAGTATCCCCTTTCAGCCAGTATGGTTCAGGCAAAGCTGGCAGGATGTGAGATATCTTCCTGGTGAGTTTCCTAGTGATGGATAAATAATAATCATTGTCATGTAACCATGTGACTAATCACTGTGACTGCAAGTTATCTTCTATATATATAAAAGGCTAATATGCTAATTGTCCATCTAACCAGTGGCTATGATGCACACTGACCACCAGGGGACAGACGCTCAGTGCAGGAGTTGCTGTGATGCTCACTGGCCATTTACAGAGAAATGGCACCGCTGACCTGCCGCCCACAAAGCAACACTCGGCTTCCCCCAAGTGGACACAGTCCCTGCCACCACCCTGGAGCAACACCCCACCAAATTGCAGCCAATGCTGCTGAGACCCCATGGTGAAAAATGTGGCTCACAGCCCAGCCCAGCCCGGAAACAGTGGCTGTGGGCACCGAGTAATGATGTCACGTAGCAACACCCAGCTTCCTCTCCCTGGTGATAACTAACCTTCTTGCAGTTTCTTCAGCCCAGGAACACAACTTGCTTTACAGCCAGGTGCAAACATTTCACACTTTAACCAACTGTCTGTGAAGCATTTTCCTGTGCCTCATCTCATTTGATCCTCACAGAAGTCCTGGAGTAGGTAGGTAGGAGACTTGGTGGAATCCTATTTTCTTTTCATTAGCCAGAAAAGAGAGATTTAGAAAGCTTAGAAATGGACCCAACTGAAAAGAAGTAAGAAATGGCAGACCTTGAAAATGACTTCAGGTTTTTGTCACTGTGCAGACTATAGTCAAATACTGCTGCAGTTAAATATTTTACCCTTTGTTCTCCCTGAGTGATCTACAATAATAATCTGCTTCATGTTGATATTTACTGCTGTGTTGCTGGCAGTTATCTGAAAGAGAAGTTGGGGTGCTTCACTGGGCTGGGAAAAGTTTAGCTAAATTAGAAAATAGGTCTAATTAAGCAAGTTTATCTATATATATAAAGCTCTTGCCAATTGCACACATGTATTTCCATTTGTCATTGTCAATTGTGAATTTGGTTGACACTTCTATTATAGAGAAAGGGCGAATAGCAATATTAAAATATTTCTTCTAATTAATTTCCTTTCAATGTGCATGAATTCGTGCACCAGGCCACTAGTTTTCAAATAATTCCCATTGTTATGCTCAAATGCTTGATTAAACTGATGGTCTTGTTCAGGTGATTATTAGGGGTTGGTGTCTGAGGATGAGGCTGAGGGCAGAGAGAGTGGCAAGGGTGCCTTGTCAGTCACCCACAAAACCAGCTTGGACCTTGTGTTCCAAAGAGTCAATTTGAGCAGAGGAAGGTAGAAGATGGTAGGGGTGGTCAACAGGATGCCCCCTCCCAGGGCCCCAGATACCTGAGAGCCAAGTGAGAATTTGGAAAGGACCTGGACAGAGGAGGGCTTTAGGGTCCAGGGATGCAGGCTTGGAAGATGCTCAGCAATCCCAGGAGAGTTGGAACGAGGAACACCCACCAGATTCCATCTGAGCTGCCCTGGACTGGCCTGTGGAAGAACTCTGGGCAGATGCAGCAGGAGATGAGCTGGAACCCTTGGGACATCATGAAATGAGTGTCCTTGGGACAAGTGCCAGGACCAGAACCCTGTGGGGCACTGCAGGATGAAAGTAAGAACACCAAATGCCCATTCCTGGAGGGAACTGATTGGTGTGAGATAGTGCTCACACAAGGAGGCTATGGACCACAGGGCAGGGACAGCTTGAACATCCTGAGAATTTCCCAGGTTCTTCAGGGAGGACTTTTCAGGGTACAGAAACCTGTAACGTAGCCTCTGCAAACACACATCACCCAGTTGTCTGGCCAGTCCTGATGAAGTTGGGGCAGAGTACACAGGAGCTTTACTGCCTATCAGCAGGAATGTTCTGACATTTTTTAGATGCCCTGAGCCTGCCCTGTGAGTGGAGGTGTGATGAGTCTCAGCCATGGTCCTGCTCCCATAAGAAATCACCATTCCCCTGCCAGGACTATAGCCTGCTCTGAACTCCAGCCTCCTGAGCAAGGTGCTGACTTCCTGCCTGGCTCTCACCTAACCTCCTCTGCAGGAACTATGTGCGGCAGCTGTCCTGGGAGAGTAATTGGTCCCAGCTCTTAGCCTGTCTTTGGTCCCTTTGCTGGGATTTGGCATAAGGATAGGGGTGGGCTCATGGCAGGGTGGCAGGATGTAGTGTGTGACACCAGTGGGTATCCACAAGGCAGAATCAGGCAAAGCCATGTTTGCCCAGCACCAGAGATCCTATCCAAAAGGGTCCCATAGACACCTCCTTGTGGATGCAAGAGAGTATAGTCCCTGTGGGTACTGTGCAGGAGACTGCTGACCTGCCATGTGCCTGACCTCCAGCCTGCCCAGAGGTGTGAGCCACAGGACAACTTTGCTTTCCTTGAAATCACAGCAAATTTGAAGCAGTGCGGTACAAATACTTCTGGAAAATTGGGTATGTGAGGCCTTGGTTAAGTCCTATTATTGTCATATATCCTCATGGACAGGGCTGTATGTTCTCCTTGGCAATTTGGTTTGTCAGAGCAAAAGAATACATGGACAATTTGTTGTGTATTCGTGTACTATTCCCTAGGCCAGTGGTCGGCAAACTGCTGCTCAACAAACCGTGGCTTTCGAGCCACATGCGGCTCTTTGGCCTCTTGAGTGTGGCTCTTCCACAAAATACCAACTTCTGCGCATGGGCCACGAAGTTTCAATTGCACTGTACATGCATGCCCGCACGTGGTATTTTATGGAAGAGCCACACTCAAGGGGCCAAAGAGCAGCATGTGGCTCGTGAGCCGCAGTTTGCCGACCACTGGCCTAGGCTAAACAGTACCCCCTGACGTGGTCATCTCTGGGCCCACTGTGGTCCTTCAGAGCAGAGGGTTCAGCTGTGTGACTCCTTGTAACCTCACCAAAGTAGTACCTGCCATCAAGGCTCTGGAGACACTGACAGCTTGCCTGGTCTCTGTGAAACTCTTGAAAGGGCAAC
The DNA here is from genome assembly GCF_000147115.1 of Myotis lucifugus. Taxonomy (NCBI): domain Eukaryota; kingdom Metazoa; phylum Chordata; class Mammalia; order Chiroptera; family Vespertilionidae; genus Myotis; species Myotis lucifugus. The sequence goes on along the minus strand of NW_005871088.1, from coordinate 3,989,628 downwards.
AATGCCTATTATTCAAGTGTCTTATCAGACAAACAATTTTACTCCTTATTGCCTTTTTGGGGTGAGTCTGACGGTAATTAAGATGGCACTGGCCACTGTCAAGTACCTCTTTCTAGCTGCGTGTGGGTTGCAAGTTCAGCCAGACCCCCCAGTTGCATCTTTACTCCTACATCCTTACTAGCTGGGTGGCTCAGGGCACATTCTACAAGCTTTTCTGTGCCTCAGCATTCTCTCCTGTATTTAAATGTTCATTGGGAACCTCCTAAGGGTTGGATGACTCTGCCTGAAGGATAGGCAGGGGAGGTGGACCCAAAACTCTGGTGCTTCAGCAGTTGACAAACTTGATTTAGATTACTCATCCTTAAAACAAGCTCATATAATAATACCCATTTCCCAGTGGGTTTGGGAAGCCAAATTACTACTTGTGAAATGTTTTCAAGTTCTCAGAAGAAAGGTGATACATCACAGCAAAGTATGACTATCATAATTGTGATCTTCTGAAGCTGCCTCAGGGCTAACCTGTATAAAATTGCCATTCATGAAATTGTGGTATTGTAACAATGACTATTATCCATAATGCCAGAGTAATGTCTAAAGTATTGCTGTGTTCATGGAAAACTTAAATAATCCAGAAGGAAATGAAGAAGGTAGACTAAGTCACCTGTTGTGAGCTTGTCCTGCTCTCCAATTCCAAAAGTAAATAGACTCCCTGAGGAGGTAGACAACTGTAAGAGCACCAAACAACAACAGCATTCTTAGGGCACCTAGTGTGCATCATGCAAGTTGTCATAGAATGTTCCCAACAAGTTTAGAAAGTAGGTTTTATTATCTCTGCAGAGGAGAAAAATTGAGGCTCAAAGATGTTGACTTGTCCAATGAAGATGAACCTGGGAGTTGAAATAGATGGTCTGCAATGGGGAAAGAGGCCAGATGTAAGGTGACCAAAAAGTCTAGGCAGGAGCCAAGGAGTCTCTGAATTAGGTTAGCAAAGCAAGGATGATTCCCAGATTTCCAGTTTGGGCATCCCCGAACCCCCACCCGTGAATGTCTGCTGCTAAAGGAGAAAGCAACCTATTAGGGGTAGGCCTTAGGGAGGGAAGATGACTTTGGTGCAGGGTAAACTGAGTTTGGGTAGGCCAGCATATCCCTTTGAGCTGGTCTGCGCCTTGGGAGGGAAGTTGAGAAGCAGACGTTGGAGTCACTGACACATCTGAGTAGTGAAGCCTGGGATAAGATCGCCAAAATGCAACTTCTCACCTTTGGCCACTTCTTCCCTTTCCCTAGGAGGCTCAGTACTCAGTAGCAGAAATGTCCAGAAGGCAGCATGGGTCAAGGCAGGTGCCCTGGAAGACCTCACTGCAGGCCTCCTAAGCGGCCGCTCCCTCCCCGCAAGTCTGCACCTAGTCAGCGTCCTCGTTGGGCTCTTCGCCCCTCCCTAGGACCCCGGTCTCCACCAGCCTCTAGATCCCACAGTCTCCTCAGCCCGCCAGGAAGGGAAAGGGTCAGGGACTGGCATAGCTCAAGACCCAGGCTCTTCACAGGGTCGACGGGCGGGGCCTAGGGCGCATGCGCGACTGCTGTACGGCATCCCGGAAGGAGGGGCAGGAGGCGGCGGCTCTGGTTTCTCAGGGTGGCAGCGGCAGCAGCGGGGACGCGGCTGGCGCGGGCACCATGAACCCGTTGTAAAGCGCAGGCTGCGCGGGGGGCGGGGGGAGGAGGAGGCCGCCGCGGTGAAGTTCTCCGCCATGAACCTGAGGGGCCTCTTCCAGGACTTCAACCCGAGGTGAGGCGCTGCGGGCTCGGCTCTAGGGAGGCGCAGCGGCGCTAAGCTGCAGGGAGAGGCAGGGCACCTGCAGCCCCGGGCGCCTGCCTGAGCTTCCCTGCCGGTGCGAGAGACTCTCTGGGAAAACAGTTGGTCTCGGCCCAGGCCCGCTTCCTCCTCCCGCGCCCAGTGCCTTCAGTCCTCTGGCCTGTGGCACAATCTAGAGTCTCCCGGCCAGGAACCCCGGTCTTCTTGGCGTGCCCTCTCTTATTGCTGTCCCAACGTCTCCCTCTCAGTTCCAGCTTTTCGCACCCCTCTGCCTGCCCCCTATTCCCCTCACAAGGCCATTTCACTTGCCCGCACACCCCTATCCCACAGGTCTTCTCAGCCTTTGAGGTTTCCTTGGAGGTAAGCCCATTCCTCCCTTGTTGCT
>NW_005871088.1:3940143-3987333 GCF_000147115.1 Myotis lucifugus | reverse complement strand
TGAATCCTTGGAGGCGGTGCCAGGGTATGGCAATACCTTACATAATGGCTTTTGGGGGGAACCTTACATTTTTCCATACGGGTTTTCTCATACATTCACTATAAGTTTATTTGCAGGAAGTAGATATTGCTGTCCTATTTCCCAGTGAGGGAATAACAGTGGACAATATGGAGAGAACACTGGCTAAAGAATCAAGCATCTGTCCTTCCACTTGCCCAAATGTTCTGTAACTGTTCCCTCCCCCAGGCTATGAGCTCCCTAAAGCAGCGACCATCTCCTGATCATCTCACTATCCCTAGCACCTCCCATCATGTCTGACAAATAGTAGGCACGGATGAAATATTAGGGAACTAAACCGGGCCATGAGACCTGGATTGGAAACAAGGCCATATGTAACTAGGTGATTCTCTGCTCATATGAAAAATAAGGAGTTGACCTAATTGATCTCTAAAGTCCACTACTCTATGAAGGGTGTACTTATTTCCCTTATTTGCTGGTGGGAAGCCATGCACTAGGTAAACCTTTTGTATGCGAGGTCTTATGCCAGGTGCTTCAGATGCTGGGATGTTCCAGCTTCGGGGTGGAGAAGGGCATGTAAATAGACGGTTTACAGCACTGTGTAGTATTGTACTGTGGGAGTCCACTATCTGGGCCGCTTGTGGGGAATGAAAGAAAGTCTGAGGTGGGAGGGAGAAAGACATAGAGAGTGTTGAGAGTGCAGTCTCCTTAGGGACAGAGACATTTTAAGCTATGAGCCATTGTGACTTCCTACGTGCTTTTGTTCCTCTTTGAGCACTACTGAGTTCATATTTGGGTCTGGAGTGACAAAGTCCCAGTCACTGTAGTCATGATCTTTTTGGCCTGAAGGCACTCTACATAGAGGATCTTGTTGAGAGCAGGTTACTGAAAAGAAACTGCAGTATCTTCCTCTGCTGCTTGTAGGAGTTAGGGCTGGGTTTCAGGATTGGTGCTGGAGTTGGACAGGCCTTGTGTGTTTGCATTGTTTGGTGAGGGTGGTAAGATATGTCAAACCTGAATTGTTTTTTGTCCTTGGACCACTCATTTATCTGTCCATTTTATCTGTATAATGACCATAATCTCTTAGCAGGATAGAGAGGCCAAATTAATGATTGAGTACAAAGTGCTTTACAAATGGAAAGATCCAGGACTATATTTTGTAAGGTGATAGATAATTCAGAAGCCACAAAGAACTTTGAGGAGTAATCTAACTGGCTTTCAGAGTTGCCAAAGCAAAATAGTGCTGCATAGATACTATCTTTAGCTATTTTTTCCCCACTAGCATCTTCTCCCCTCAAAAAAAAATTGGTATATAAAAATTACAATGAACAATTAGGTATCTAAACAGGTTTGTAGTAATCATCAGCATATTTATCAACACTTTAATTCTACTTGAAAAGTTTAAAAATCTTTTATAGGGTGCCATTTTCCTGAATCAGTGGGAGTGAATGGTGTTACCCCACAGTGGTGACTGCTAAGACAGTGGCCAGGGAATATCAGCAAGTCTGATATATATATATTTTTAGCTGGTGGTGTTTCATGTCTTGTGGGCACATCTAGTTTTTGACATTGTTCTTTAGTCTTGTTCCATGAGGAGTAGGGCCCTCCAGACAGCTAGAAAGCAACCTGAGGTGTTTAGACAAGAGATATCTTGTGCTAGGACCTCAAACCTTATCACCACTGCCTTGCTCCCTTGCCTCTAATTTAGAACCAGTTCAAAATATCCTTCTTACCCCAGGATTTTGGCACATACTGTACTCTTTGCTGGAGATTTTTCCCTCTCCTCTCTTCTCCTGTCCTCCTGGCCTAGTTAACTCCTATTTATCCTTGAGATCTCAGCTCACTTAGAAGCTCTCCTGACTTCCCCGACCAGGTCCATTGAGTCATCTGTGTAGCATGCTGTATTTCTCCATCGTAGTACTTATTTGTACCCTTATATTTGTGTGTTTATTTGATTAATGCCTGTCTCCCCTACTAAATTATCCCCTACTATAGTCCTCTCCTATAAGCTCCATAGGGCCAGGGCCAGGACTCCATTCATTATGGTACCATGCATACCTGCAATAGTATCTGGCTCAATAAATACTTGTGGAATGAACAAATGAATTACTCTCCAGAGCCTATGAGAGAAGTCTAGAACTGCTTCTTTCAGTCACTGCTTTCCTGGTGGTCTGTGGCCTGGTTCTCTTTCCTCTCATCCTCTTCCCTCCTTTAGAAAGCAGCCATTCCACTGCAGAGACAGGAAAGGCGATGACACTAAGGAAGGACGTGACTGCCTTTGTTTCTTGGATTATGTGTGTCACAGCAATAGTCACTATCATGGTTTGGTGGTCCCAATTCATGGGCCATGTCTCCAGATCTCCTTTCCAACCTTTTGATCTTGGTCAGTCTGAATTCGCTACTGTATTGCCAACACTCTGAAAAACTACAGTGATAGAGAATGATTCACAAGTGTCAACACTCAGTTGCATAAGACTGCTGACCCTCTGCCTGTTTCCATCTGGCATAGAACTGGTTGGTCACGAACTACTTCTTAGTTACACAGGTTAGGACTTGCTGAAACAGATTCACTGGACCCACCAAGTCCTTCCTTGAATGCTTGAGGCTTCCTAACAGCTAAGGAGCCTATTCACTGAATTAGCAAACTATTAGAAGTATACAGAATTGGCAAACTCTGACTCCAAGGTGTTCCTGAGAGGTAGAGATCTGGAAGCAGGTGGCATTAAGTTATCACCCTGCCCTCCCCATGAAGCACTGGGATTTTCTGCTGTCTTGGTGGAATCGCTGGCCCAGAGGAGGACCTTTAGCCCTGGTAGCCAGGCAGTGCTTGAAGGCTGTGAGGACTCTGCTAGGCATTCTGAGTTGTCTGCAGTGAGCTCCTGACAGAGAGTGGTGCATCCTACAGGTATGCTGGATTGAGAAAAAAGCTGAGGAACCCTGCTCTAGGGATTCCTTCCAGTGGGTGTAGAGTACTAAAGAGGTCAGTAGTGTTTAAAAACTTCCATGTGCTGCAACTTATAAAGTTATTCTGGAGTCTAAGTTATCTTGTCTCTTATTTGAAGTCAGGAAAAAATGAAATGTGATTTCTGTTAATTATTAATAAAAGGCAGCTACCTGGCCTTTAACAGTCTGTTTGTAAAGGATTCATATTTAAAGCATTCATTACTCAAATATCTCCCAAGTTTCTGCTGTGTGCCAAAACATGTGCTCTGAGCTCTAAGTACAAAAAGAAATGGGACATAGTCCCTCTCCATGCTCAAGCCTAAAAGAAGCAGAAATGGAGAGAGAAATTAAAGTTCAACACAGGATGAGGCATTCCAGAGACAGGAACCAAATGTGTGAAAGCACAAGGGGCAGAGCCACTAATTCTGTCTAGAGCATGCTGGGAAGGTTCCACAGCTCGATCTTGAAGGGTATAATTATAGGGTTTTGTCAGCCCAGAGGGCAGGAAAGGTACAAAGTATGCAAAGGCACGGGTTCATGGGAGGGCATGGTATGTTCAGACAGTGGTGAAAGGTCAGTGTACTGGGAACACTGCTAGTTACATGTGCCATGTAATTTAAAAATGCTGTACACAGTGTTAACAATTACTTAAAATATTATTTACATATTATTTTTTAAAAGATAGCACTGAGTATATGTCAGTACTGTGAATGAACTACTCACCACCCAGATGTCTGTTTACCTGTCATTCTATCATCTCAAAGCACCTGTAGTAAGAAAAGTCTCTTGATTATACTGAGGTTATTATTAGTAATAGCAGTGACTTATGGGGCACCTACCATATGCCAGGCACAGTGTCAGTATTTTGTATCTATTATCTTGAATCTTTACAACAACCTTGCTAGCTAGATATCAGCCTTATTTTGCAGTCTTAGAGAGCTTGTGAGTTCCCTAAAGTCACACAGGCAATAAGGGGCCAAGTCAGGATTCTAATACAAGTAGATCTACTTCTGAAGGTTGTGCTCATTCCTTCATGCCATACTAATCTCTAATTTAGTGACAGTCTCCCCCACCCCATGACATAGTATGTCCATTATACTAAGGAGCCTTCTGTTTATGAGTTGTAACTAATTAAATAAAGGGAACCTTATTCAGAGTTTACACATCCAAATGTGTATCATCCTTCAAAGAAGCTATTTAGGGAAAAGAGAGATATATACAGAGTGGGGCAAAAGTAGTTTACAGTTTATATGGGAAATAATACAATAATCCTATATAATAAAAGGCTAATATGCAAATCGACCGAACGGTAGAACAACCAGTCGCTATGACGTGCACTGACCACCAGGGGGCAGATGATCAATGCAGGAGCTGCCCCCTGGTGGTCAGTGTGCTTCCACACACAATGGTGGTGGCAGGAGCCTCTCCAGCCTCCGCTGCAGGCAGGCAGTAAGGAGTGAGGGGTCCCGGACTGCGAGAGCCCCAGACTGTGAGAGGGATGTCTGACTGCCAGAAGCGGGCTAAGCCATCGGTTGGACATCCCCCAAGAGCTCCTGGACTGCGAGAGGGGGCAGGCTGGGCTGAGGGACACCCCCCCCTCAGTGCATGAATTTCATGCACTGGGTCTCTAGTTAATAAATGATACAAGAATAAATTTTTTTATGTACTCACAACTGTAAGCCTACTTTTGCCCCACCCTGTACATATATCTATTCCATTGCTTACACTCCTTGTTACATATCTGAAATTTCCTTTGGAGTCAGATTACAAATCATATAAGGAAATGTTTTGTTGTTCTGTAATCATATATAATTTTGAACTCAAATAATGCCACCTAGTTTGATCACACATCTTATTTACTAAACTTGACTCTGACTTTTGGTTGTTTCTAAAAATTGAATATCCTCTTGGTCAAGTTTTGACAGCAATGAAGATATTCAGAAGAACAGACTGAATGCTCTCAAGTGATTCCAGGAGGCACACTCTAAAGATGGTTTGAGCAAAGAAGTGGAATAGTGCATTGCATCCCAGGAGAACTGTTTAAAGGAGACAAGTCTCATTTGAATGTATAATTTTTGGTTTTAAAAATATTTTTCTTATACTTGGCAATTACACACATATTTTTCTTGGCTGTGAGTTCTTTGAAGGCCAGGATGTTGAGGCATTCAACAAATGTACTGATGAGTGATGTTAAGTGTAAATAGACATATACCACTGGAGACTTTGTTGTAGGGGAGAAACAGTGGGTTGGAGGAGTTTTAGATGGTTTCCTAGGACTCCGGGGTTAAGCTTGCCAATATTGAGCTTGGGGTTTCTAATTGCCTTGCCTGATTATAGTTCATGTCCATACAAGGTGACTAGAATTTAACATGAAAGCCTTGACTTAAGCTCTGGAGATGGGGTCTTTATAACTGATGATTTGTACTGTGTCCTAATAGGGAGAAAAGTCTCTTGGTTATATTAAGACCTAACAGTGAGAAAAATGATTGCTAAATGAGATTGTTACAACTGTTTTGTTTATAAAAAACTAGTGGCCCAGTGCATGAAATTTATGCACATTAAAAGAAGAGAATTAATGCGAAGAAATATTTTAATATTGCTATTTGCCCTTTTTCTATAATAGAAGTGTCAGAGATGAAAGAAAATTAGTAAAATGTATATAATCTCTCCCTCCTGTCAGAGTCTGGGGCGCGCCGTGGGGCCTAGAGTCAAGTCCCCACCCACCACCCACACGTACTTTGAAAATGCAGGAGACCCAGACCCGGCCGGTCCCACCCCCATTGGGTGAGACCTAGACCCAGCCGGCCACACCCCCGTCAAGCCCCTCCGGTCGGAAGCCATGGCCTGAGGTCCCCCATCACGCCCCGCCAGTCAAGGAGCGTGGCTTGAGGTCCCCATCAAGCCCGGCCGGACAGGGGGTATGCCCTGAGGTCCCCTGTCAAGCCCCACCAGGCAGGGTGCACAGCCTGAGGTCCCCTGGCCTGGAGCTGGGGCTGGGGGGGCACGGTCTGAGGTTTCCTGGCCCAGAGTTGGGGCAGGGGGCATGGCCTGAGGTCCCCCATCAAGCCCCACCAGGCAAGGGGCTCAGCCTGAGGTCCCCTGTCAAGACCTGCTGGGCAGGGGGCACAGCCTGAGGTCTCCCGGCCCGGTGCTGGGGCGGGGGGGCGCAGTCTGAGGTCACTGGCCCGGAGCCAGGGCAGGGGTCCCCCGTCAAGACCCACTGGGCGAGAGGTGCGGCCTGAGGTACCCTGTCAAGCAGGGCCCTGCTGGCGGGGTCACAGCCTGAGGTCCCCCGGCCCAGTGCTGGGGCGGGGGGCACAGTCTGAGGTCTCCTGGCCCAGAGCCAGGGCAGGGGGCATGGCCTGAGGTCCCCATCAAGTCCAGCCCCCACCCCCACCCCACAGCGTCATACCAGTGCTGAACGGGGACGCACACAGGCAGCATGACGGTAGCGCTGGGTGCAGACCCTGCCCCTGGCCCTGCCCACAGACTGGTGGTGGCTGGGACACTGTAATGAACAAATTAGCATATTACCTCTTCATTATATAGATAGGTGTAGCAACTAAACTAAGTAAAATTGATTATTGGTGCAGGGCTTTCACTTTCCTTATATTAACATATTGATTGATATATGAGCAGCCTGATGAGGAGACAGGCTTAGGCCCAGGTTGTTCCACCCACGGCCACACAGTTTTGTGCAGTCCTGGGCTCCTTATAGTCCTCTTTAAAAGTGATTTGTTTTTATTTGGCTTTTGTGCTTCCTTATATCTATTGGTTAGATGTTCTTAAACATTTTTATCTTAATAAAACCAGTTAAAATTGCCACTAAAAGACATTAAATTTGGTTAGTAAGATTATGCTCAGTGTTTGGGACAGTGTCAGCAGATCGTCAGTTGGGGTCATTGAAGTGTTAGACATAGAAGCACCCACAGGGATGTGTCACCCAGAGCATTCATGTGTGTACATGTGTGCCTATTCTAGTTAGGCCAGCAGCTTTCACTGGAGAAAATGGAAAGGTCTAAAAAGAGTTCAGCTGCATTCTTTTGATTTGCAGAAAACAGATACTAGAACATTTACACTCATAGAGTCATCTCTTTACTAGGTATATTCCCTCCCTTCTTCTCTCCCTCTCTCAATTCCTTTCCCCTCCCCACAAAGTGGAGAGAGAATTTGAGCCTCAAGCCAAAGCTCCATATAGATTTTAGAGAGGATACGAACTTTGTAGTTTGATCCATATCAGACTACTAATGATCATATGCTATCATTACTTATTCAGATGAAGAGTGGAATAAATCTATTTTAAAGGTGTAATTGAACAAGTGAAATTTAGGAAATAGTAGTTAATGCCAGAATATCCATTGGAACCTCCATTTTTTGGTTTGTGAAGAACCAAGCAAAGTTTATTTTATACTTGTTCTCTAGTCTGAATGTTTCTTGCAAAGTAACACAGAGTAGTGTTGGCTTTGACCATGATTTTTTCTTAAAAAATAAATTTTCTTATCACTGTGTTATTGCTGTATCCTATTTTCTTCTTGCCTATCAGGTTTGTAATTTCCTATTTAGTATGCAGTATTTTTTAAAAAACTTGGTTCTGGCTGGGTAGCTCAGTTGGCTGGAGAATTGTCCCCATACGCCAGTGTTGCAGGTTTTATTCCTGGTCAGGGCACATACAGGAATCAAGCACTGAATGCATGCATGGGTAGAAAAGCATATCAATGTTTCTATCTCTCTTTCTTTAAAATCAATGGATAAAGATTTTTTAAAGGTAACTGTATTGTTTTTTTCAATCAAATGTGTAGTTTGTTCATTTTTTCCCCCCAAAGAACCAGTTATTGGTGTAACTTAATTCCATTTTTGTATCTATCTTTCTACTTTTATTTTTATTATTTTTTGGCTTCTTTGTGTTCCCCCTCACCCCTAAATTTCTTAGAAACTCAGTTCACTAGTTTTTCCTTTGCCTCATTTTTATTTCTTTTCTTTTTTTGCTTCTATTTACACCTTTTGAGTGGACACATTTTCTCTGAGTTTTGCTTTGGCAGCAGTCCAAGTATTTTGATATTTCAGTTGTGTTTTAGCAGTATTTTAAATACTCTGTGATAATTTTGTATTTCATTCTTGATTTAGTCCTTACTTCAAGAAGGAAACTAACATTCATTGACTATTACCTGCTTGATACCAAACCCTGCAATAAATGCTTTCTGATAGTTATTTAGTCCTTCTTAGCACTGCCTGGTAGAGGTTGTATTATCTATCTGCCTTTTGCTCGTGAGAAACCTGAAGTTCAAATGAAGTTGCTTAACAGACCCAGATAGTTAGACCATTTTCAGTCTGTTTTTGTCAGTTTATTATGAATTGCATAGAATTTCTGCCTCGCGATCTCTACCAATTACAGTCTAGCTTGCACACTCTTCTATACCTTCTGTCACCCTTCTTCCCAGAAAATCTTCAGTGGCTTTCTATTGCCCATTAATAAATTCAAAGGAGTTTACCTTGTTATTTAATCCCCCTACCTTCTTACCCCAGCCTGCCTTTCCCTTATTTCCTCAGGTGCCTTTTCTCCTGCCTCCCCGGCACCCTACCCCACAAAATTCACAGAATGTACTCCATGTGTTCCAGTCTCCTGGATACAAAAGACTGTCTCCTACTTTAAAAAAATCTTATCCCTTTGCCTAGATTTCCCTCTCCCCAACCTACTGACCCAATCCCACCTCCTTTCCCAGCTCTTCCAGGGAAGTTAAACTTCCATGTCTTTACCATGGTATATATAGTTACTGTTGATCGATAGTCCCCCTCTGCTCCTATTAATCTTTGAGCATCTTCAGGGCAGAGACTGGTTTTTCATCATCTTTGTATATCTCACACATTGTAGGCACTCCAACAGTTTTTTTTAAATTTTAAATTAGATTTGTGTTTATTGTGTAGCAGTGCCCCATGATTCTTTATCCCCTTCTGGAAAAATCTGTGTGCATGTAAAAAAAGCATTTTTTTTGTCCTGCTACTTAATTCTCTCAATAGAACCATGCTATTTTTATCTACTTGAGTGTTCATGTCCATAGTTTCTTTAGGAACTTTGTCTACTTTATCTATTTTGATATAATAGTAGTATGTAGAAGCCCGCAATGAGAATATGTCTGCATATTTTAAAATAAAAATTGTCAGGTTATTTTCATATTCTATGGTAGTGGTTCTCAACCTTCTGGCCCTTTAAATACAGTTCCTCATGTTGTGACCCAACCATAAAATTATTTTCGTTGCTACTTCATAACTGTAATGTTGCTACTGTTATGAATCATAATGTAAATATCTGATATGCAGGATGGTCTTAAGCGACCCCTGTGAAAGGGTCGTTCAACCGCCAAAAGGGTCGCGACCCACAGGTTGAGAACCGCTGTTCTATGGTCATGTTAGTTTTTTATTACTTAGATTTTCCTTATTAATCATTTTATATTTTAATGTTTTTGAAATCTGATTTATTTAATTACTGTACTAGTAAACTGCTTCTCTTTCCTTACCCAGGCATGATGAACCTTTGTCATCTCTTTTCTTATAGTTGGTTTGACATTTCACATTGGTTGCAAGTGTGACTCTTAAATGCAACAGATTTAGATTTTATTTTTTAATCCAGCAAGTGACCTTTCTTATTATTGGATTGTGGTAGGCAGAGCAATGACATGCCCCCTCCCCCCCCAAATAGTCCCTCATCATAATCCTTAGAACCTGGAAGTATGTTCTGTTACCTGGCAGAGAGAAACTAAGGTAGCAGATGGAATTAAGGTTGCTAATCAGCTTACCTGAAAATAGGGAAATCATTCTGGATCATCTGGTTGGACCCATAATCACAGGTCTTAAATGGAGAAAGGGGAGGCAGAAGAGTAGGTCAGAGTGAGTCAGTGTGAGGAGAACTGGACTCTCCACTGCTGGCTTTGAAACTGGAGCCTAGGGCCATGAGCCAAGGGGCTATGAGGCAGCCTCTACAAGTTGAGACAGGGAAACTCTCTCCTAGAGTCTCAGGAAGGATCACAGCCCTGGTGATGCCTTGATTTTAGCCCAGTGAGACCCATTTCAGATTTTTAATATCCAGAACTGTAAAGATAATAAGTTTGTGCTTTTTAAGGCACTAGGTGGGTGACAATTTTATATGGCAGCAATAGAAAATTAATAAAAGGACATTCACCCTATTTCTATTTTCCAGCCCTAGTATTTGAATTGGGAATTATATTTTGCACTACTATTTGTCCTCTTGTAAGTTCATTTTGTATCATTCCTATTTTTCATTTTTCATATAATAGGCCCAGAACTCTTATTTTTCCTTTAGAGCAGTGGTTCTCAACCTTGGCTGCACATTAGAATCACCTGGGAATCTTTTTAAAATCCTGATTTCTGGGCCGCATCCTCCGGAAATTCAGTTTCTTTGTTACTAATGTTGTGGTCCCACCCCATAACAAAGAAACAGAATTTTCGGAGGATGAGGCCCAGAAATCAGGATTTTAAAAAGATTCCCAGGTGATTCTAATGTGCAGCCAAGGTTGAGAACCACTGCTTTAGACTATCTCAAAAAATAATAATCACTTTTACAACATCTTACACATTTTGGTACTTATATTTTTATTATTTCCACTATTTTCTTCTATTAAAGAAAACTCTCTTTTAGGAAAGATAATGAATTTAACTTACAGGGTTTATCTCCCCCTAACTCATCTATTCTTTTTAAGTCTGAAACTCCTTTAGAAAAATTTTACCTTTACATATTATCTAATTTACTTATGAATCCTATGTTTATCATTCTCCTTTCATTTATTGATGTTCTAAGTCACTTATTTATTTTATTTTAATTTCAGGATCTCACAGTGATTTAATCTAAAATATGAAGGGAGAGGTTTGTTTCTATGTAAAGTCAAATAGGATTGCCTGGATAGGGATTTGTGCCCAGAAAGAAAAATAGAATGGAGCCACAGGGAACAAGAGAGTTAATGACATCACCAGCCCTCAACGTCTGTTCTAGTTACTGAAAAGAGCACCAGGGCTCCACTTCCAGCTACATATTCACTTACAGTCAAACCACGGTTGGTTCTCAGTTCTCGAATCTCTCCTATCTCGAACAATTCAGTTCTCGACCAAGTTGTTCATGGAAAAGTCTTAGTTTTTTCTAACAAAACTTCAGTTCTGACCTGACAACCCTTTAATGCTGACACATCAGCATGACAAAAAGCGTCTCTCAGGCCACTAACAAAGGAGAGAATGTGAGTCATTTACCATGGTGTGAATATTTTCGTGGTGTTTTCTTTTTTTTCCTTTTGTTGCCGGTGAAATGGACAATCAGCACAATTTTAAACATAAAGAGGCCATTAAGAGTGCTAATGTTGCTAATGGTATGAAAGAAACAATGTTCACAGACAATTGAAGAGGTGGAAAAACTGTTGTTGATTTGATGAAAGGAAAAGCAATAGGCAGGTGACAGCATTTCTGAGGCAATGATATGTGAAAGAGGAAGATGCTGCACCTAGTGCTGAAAGTGATTTGTTTAAGGCTAGCAGGGGGTGTTTCCATAAATTTAAGAAAAGAAGTGTTTGTTTATAGATTTAATAGTGCATTAGATATCTAATGTATGTAAGAAAGGTTAAAATAGGGAATCAGCTAGAGGTGGGGAACGGATTAATTCAATTTACATTATTTCAAATGGGAAAAATGATTCAGTTTTCTAACAAATAGCTTCTGGGAACAGCCTTCCGGAACAAATTATGTTCGTGAACCGAGGTTCCACTGTATTTCTTTTAAATATTGTTTGTTTTTAAGTTCATTGTTTCTGGTAATGATATGTATTGCTGAATTTGGTTGACAAATGGGTTCTGATTTTCTAGATTTTGAATTTCCCCCTGTACTTTAAGAGAGAAAAAGTCATCTCAACTGGTTATTTCTCTATTTGTGGTGCTCACTCCATTTTTACTAGTTGTGAATCCCCACTTTCTTCTCCAAAGTCTAGGGATGAAGTCGTTCACTTGGCATCTTTCAGTGGCAGCTCTTTTTTTCTTTGCAGCAGCTTGTAAAAGCCTCCCTTCATCTTTGAGCATTAATAATCATAAGTAACATTCATCTAGTGCAGCAGTTATCAAGCTATTTTCCACAGACACGTGGGGGCCCTTGAGAACCTTTCCAGGGGTCTGCATGTCACAGTTATTTGCATAATAATACTAAGACATTCTTTGCCTTCATCTCTGGGTTGACATTTATACTGATGGTGCAAAAGCAGTGGTGGGTAAACTGATGGCACCTGAGCACAAATCACACTGGTGAGAGGAAACTGTACAAGTCCTCTCTGAATTATTCACCATTGTGCTTGCAGTTTTTTTTAAAAAAGGGCAGCTTTACTTAGGAATGTTCTTGACAAAACAGAAAAAAAATACCAATCTCATTCAGTCTTAGCCCTTGCATATACATTTTTTTCGTATTCCATGTGACAAAACAGAAAGAATACATAAAGGCCCTCTGCTGTATACTGAAATACAGTAGTTGACTCAAGGAAAAACACTTCTGTACCTAAGTTGCAAGCTGCTATTTTCATGGAACATCATTTTTATCTGGGACTGTAGTTGTTTGTATTAGGGTATTTGACAGAAATTTACTCAAAAATGCAAATGAACCTGTCACTTCAAGGAAAACAACTGATGGTGTTTATCCAAATGGTAAAATTTGAGCTTTCAAGGGAAAATCAGAATATTTGAAATGTTATATCCACCATCATGAGCTTGAGAGTCTCCCAATACATAAAATGTTTCTGATAAAGTGGATTGTGATATTAACTAATATGATTTTTTACTATCATATAGTGAAATATGTCAACTTTTAAAAGTTCTTTATTACTCAGTGAACCAGTATTTTCCAGAAGCTCATTGATAGGGTTTCAAATTCCACACTATAGTCAACCTTCAAGAAACTATCACTGCTTCAGCTTTGGTATTCTATCAAAGAAGAATATCTACTATTATCTGAAAGAGCTATTAAAATATTTAGTTCTTTTCTAACTACATATCTCTGTGAGGCCAGATTTTTTTTCATATGCTTGAATAAAAACAACATATTGCAACAGAATGAATGCAGATGTTGATATTAGAATCTAGGAATCTTCTAAGAAGCCAGACACTTAAAATATTGCAAAACTATAAAAACAATTTTGGAAAATAGTTTTTAATTCAAATTATTTTACTTGTATTAATATATGAATTTATTATTTATTTTTAAAACATTCTTTTTATTTTTTTGTATTTTTAAATATGTTTTTATTGATTTTTAGAGAGAGAGAGGAAGGGAGAGGAAGAGAGAAAAACATCGACCTGCTGCCTCCAGCACACCCCCCACTAGGGATCAAGCTCGCAACCCGGCATGTGCAGCATGTGCCCTGACCATGGATCGAACTGAGGACCTCTTGGTGCATGGGACTACACTCAACCAACTGATCCAGGGCTATTATTTATTTTTAATTAATGTTTTTTAAACAACAGTTTAAAAATTTGATAGGTATAACACATAAAAACAAAGCTGTTTGGGATCCTCATTAATTTTTAAGATTGTAAAGGAATCCTGATACAAAATATTTTGAGAACTACTCATTTAGTGATTTACACAACACACTTTTCATACTCATGATCTTACATTCAAAACCACTTTATAAGGTACATATTATCCAGATATTGTAGAGCAGAATACCACAACACAAAAAGGATATATATATATACATGGTTAGCAACTTCTCCAAATCACTGCAGTTTATACTCTTGGAGGTTTGCTTCAGAGTTGAGTTTTGTAGGTCTCCTTTCCTTACAGCAACCCCTTTTTTCCAATTGACATTCCTTACGGTGTTTTTCATAATACAAAGTATATGTAATACACAGTGCATGAACTGTGCAAAAAGATCAGCAATCATACGTAAAAAAGTGTGAAGACTGTCCTTAGTCTTCCCTGCTGGAGATCGCTATTCATCCACAGTGTATATCTATCTGGATGCTTTTCCAAAAAATGTTGAATTATCAGTATAAAGTTAGTTGTGTATAGTATTCAATTGAAAATATTTTGGAGCCTGGGCTGGGTGGTTCAATTGGTTGGAGCATCATCAGTACACCAAAAGGATGCAGGTTAAATCCCCAGTCTGCTCAAGCTTAGAGGAGGCAACCCATCCATGTTTCTCTTCTCTCTCTCTCTCTCTCTCTCTCTCTCTCTCTCTCTCTCTCTCTCTCCTCTCCCTCTTTTGGCGTCAAATAGATCTTCTCTTCTCTTCTCTTCTCTTCTCTTCTCTTCTCTCTCTCTCTCTCTCTCTCTCTCTCTCTCTCTGTAAAAGGGAAATAGTCAAAGTGTCTCCTTTATAGGGTTGCTGTGAGACTTAAGTGAGATAATGCATGGGAAACAGCACAGTACCTGACATTCCACAAACATCTAGTAAATGTTAGCTGTTGATATTGCTTGTGTGTGTAGGTAGATCAATAGGTATGCCAGGTTTATCCAAGTAAATTTTACATGCAGTAAAACTTACCCATTTTTAGTGCACAGTCCTATGAGTTTTAATAAATCCATTCACTTGTAAAACCACCACCCAAAGGTATAGAAGAGTTTTATTGCTGAAAAAACTTCCCTCATGTCCTTTGTAGTCAATCTTTCCCCCAACACAGCCACTGGTAACCACACTGATCTATGTTTTGTATCTGTATGTTTGCCTTTCCAGAATGTCAAATAAAAGGAGTCATACATTATATTGTGTCTTCAGTACGAGTAATTTTGCTTAGCATAGTGCATTTGAGGTTTGTCCATGTTGTTGCGTGCATCCCTAGTTTGTTCGTTTTTACTACTGATTAGTGTTCCATTGAATAGATATGCCACAATTGGTTTAACTGTTTACCAGATTATGGACATTTGGGTTGTTTCGAGTGGCTATTATGAATAAAGCTGCTTTGAACATTTGAATACAAGTCTTTGTGTGCACATTTGTTTTTCTTTTTCTTGAGTAAATACCTAGGCATGGGATTGCTGGGTCATAAAGTAAGTATGCGCTTAATTATATAAGAAACTGCAGAAATGTTTTCTAAAGTGGCTGTACTGTTTTGCATTCCCACCAGCAATATATGAGGGTTCCAGTTGCTCTACATCCTTAGCAACAATTGTCATAATTGATCATTTTAATTTTAGCCATTGTGGTGAGTAGGTAGTTTTATCTCATTGTTGTTTTAATTTGCATTTCCTTACTATCTGAAAATATTGAGTATCTTTTCACGTGCTTATATGCCTTTTATGTAACTTTTTGATGGAATGTCTATTCTTATTTTTTCTGTTATTTTTAATCAGATTTTTTTAGTTATAACAGTTCTTTATGTATGCTGGATATAGGTACTTTGTCAGATATATGTTTTCAGAATATGCTCTCCCAGTTTGTGGCTTGGTTTGTCATTTTTTAAATTGTGTCGTTTGGAGAGTAAAAGTTTTTAATTTTGAAGAAGTCCAATTTTGTATCCCATCTAATCCTAGGTGGCAATTATTTTTTCCCCTATGTTTTCTAGACATTTTGTAGTTTTGGTGATTACATTTAGGTCTGTGATCTATTTCATGTAAATTTTTGTATAGGCTGTGAGGTTAAGGGTCTAGGTGTATTTTTCCCATCTATCCAGTTGATTCAGTAGTATTTCTTAAAACACAATTCTTTCTCCATTGAGTTGCCCTGGCAAAAGTTAACTGGCCATGTATGTATACGTCTGTTTTGGACTCTATTCTGTTCTCTGTGTAATACCATTGTCTTGATTATTGTAGTTTTATAAGCCTTGAAAGCATGTAGTATAGGTTCTCCAACTTTGTTCTTTCTAACAATTGTTTTGCCCATTCTAGGTTCTTTGCATTTTCATGTAACTTTTAGAATCAGTATGCCAATTTCTATAAAAGAGACTGCTGGAATTTTTAATGGGATTGCACTGAATCTGTAGAGTAATTGGATGAGTGGTGCAAGGCAAATAATGGCCCTTAAAGATATCCACTTCTTAATCCATGGAACCTGTGAATACTAGTATTACCTTCTTTGGCAAAAAGGTGATAATTACCTTATATGCCAAAATGTGATTAAATTAAAGATCTCTTATTGGAAGAGTATCCTGGATTATCCAGGTGGACCATAATGTATTCATAGGTTTCCATATAAGAAGGAGGTAGAAGGAGATGCTATTAGGAGGAGAAGGCAATTTGATGGAAGCAGAGAAAGAGATTTGAAAATGCTACACTGCTGGATTTGATAATGGAGGAAGGGGCCCAAGGAGTACAAGTAATGAAGCTTTAGAAACTGGGAAAAGCAAGGAATGGATTCTCCCCTAGTCTCTGGAGGAATCGGGGCCCTTAGTTGTAACTGAGTGAAACCCATTTTAGACCTCCGAACTATAAGAGAATAAATGTGTGTTGTTTTGAGCCACCATGTTGGTGGTAATTTGTTATAGCAAACATAGGAAACTAATACACAGAGGATGTAAATCTTAACAATAATGAAATTTTATATCTATAAACATGGTATATCACTCCATTTATTTAGATATTTAATTTTTCCTTGGTAGTGTTTGGTAGGTTTCAGTGTACAAGTCCTGCACATATTTTGTTACATTTATCTATAAGTATTTGATATTTTGATGTTGTAAATTTTATTTTTAGGATAGTTTTAGATTTATAGAAAAGTTGCAATAAATGATAGTTTAAATGTTTCAGTATTCAATGTCTTATTGCTAGCATATAAAAATGCAATAATATTTTTGGTACATTTACTCTGTACTTTGCAACTTTGCCTAGTTCACTTATTAGATTTAGTAGCTGATTTGGGAATTTTTACATATACAGTCATATTGTTTGCAAATAACAAATGTACTCCTTCCTTTCAAATCTTTATTCCTTTTATTTCTTTTTTCTTGTGTTATCATTGTGGCTAGGACATCTAGTACAATATTGAATAGATGTATTGAAGTGGACACAATTGCCTGTTTACAATCTTAGGGGGAAAGTATTATCTTTCACTATTAAGTATTATCTTTCACTATTAAGTATTAGGGTTTTTTAAATAGATATTCTTCTACTCCTAATTTGTTTAGAGCTTTTATTTTTTTTAAAATATATTTTATTGATTTTTTACAGAGAGGAAGGGAGAGGGATAGAGAGTTAGAAACATCAACGAGAGAGAAACATCAGTCAGCTGCCTCCTGCACACCCCCCACTGGGGATGTGCCCACAACCAAGGTACATGCCCTTGACCGGAATCGAACCTGGGACCCTTGAGTCCACAGGCTGATGCTCTATCCACTGAGCCAAGCCGGTCAGGGCTGTTTAGAGCTTTTAAGTTGAATGGGTAGTGAATTATGTCAAATGCTTTTTCTAGGGCTATTGATATAATTGTATTTTTTTTCTTTTTCATCCTATTAATACTACACATTTTATTAATTGATCTCAAACGTTGAGTCAAGCTTGCAATCCTGGCAGCAACCACACTTGATCATAATGCTATATATATATAAATTGACTTTCCATTTGCTACACTCACCAGCCAATCAGGAGTGAGTATGCAAATTAAACTGACAAAGATGGTAGGTTAATTTGCATACACAGGTGCTGGGCGGAGAGCAGAGTGGAAGAGCTGGCAGAGAGTGGAGCGGCTTGGGGAACTTGGCTCCCCAAGCCACCAGACAGAGAGCAGAGAGGGAGAGCTGGCGGCTTGGAGGACTTCGCAGAGTGGGAGGCCATGGGACAGTGACAGAGCAGGAAGGGAAAACCAAGAGCACGGGGAGCACCAGGAATTCTGGGAATAGTAGTTCTGGTGGCAGCCCCAGGACTGGAAGCAGAAGCCCAGAGCATGGGGAGCACCAGGAATGCTGGGAATCGTAGTTCTGGTGGCAGATGGATCTCCTAGACACTAGAGCAGTGGTTCTCAACCTGTGGGTCGCGACCCCTTTGGCGGTCGAACGACCCTTTCACAGGGGTCGCCTAATACCATCGGAAAACACATATAGCATATCAGATATTTACATTACGATTCATAACACTAGCAAAATTACAGTTATGAAGTAGCAACGAAAATAATTTTATGGTAGGGGTCACCACAACATGAGGAACTGTATTAAAGGATTGTGGCATTAGGAAGGTTGAGAACCACTGCACTAGAGCAAAGTGAGCCTGGAGCAAGTTACTGTTGTGGTGGGGGATGGAGGGAAAGCAAAGGTGAGAGACATAAGTAAAATCAAAGTGTCTAGGAAAGATTAAAGGGAAGATATCCTAAAACTTCCGGGAAATCTCCACCAATGAAGCAAAGAAAAAAAACCCTCTATTATTCTGTGAGCAACAAACCAAACTGAGTTGGGGTTTCAGACAATTCGCTCATATGATTGCAAAGACAGACAGAAACTCCCGGATTGGAGAGGGCTCCCCTGAGGGCTCCCAGATTGGAGAGGGTGCAGGTCAGGCTGAGGGACCCCCATACCCCCCTCCCAGTGCACAAATGTCGTGCACTGGCCCTCTAGTGTGTGTGTATATGGATTCAATTTGCTAATTTTAAAGGTTTTTGCATCTGTGTTCATGAAGGATACTGGTTTGTAATTTTCTTTCTTGGCCAGGTTTTGGTATTAGGGTAATGCTGGCCTCATAAAATAAATTGTGAAATGTTTCTTCCTTATCTATTTTTGCAAGAGTTAGTTAAAAAATGGTGCTATTTCTTCCTTATGTGTTTGGTAGATTTTGTCAGAGCCTGACATTTTCTTTGTTAGAAGAATTTTAACTATAATTTTAGTTATTTTAATAGTTATAGGGATATTAAAATATCTATTTCTTCTTGTGTGAACTTTGATAATGTCTTTCTTTCAAGAAATTTACTTGTATAAAGTTGTTCATAATATCCCCTTCTAATCTCTATAATGTTTGTAGGATTTGTAGTAATGTTTCTGCTTTCATTCCTGATACTGGTAATTTGTGTATACTATTTTTTCTTAATCATTCTGGGTATAGTTTACCAATTTTCTTGATTTTTTAAAAGAGCCAGCTTTTAGTTTCATCAATTTTTCTCTAATGACTTTTTACTGTATTTTATTGATTTCTGTGCTTATATTTATCATTTCCTTCCTTCTGTTTACTTCTTTTAAATTTCTTTCTCTTCCTAGTTTCTTAAAATGAATCTTAGATTTTTGACTTGATATCTTTTCTAATGTAAGCATTCAATGCTACAATTTTTTTTTAAATGTTGCTTTAGATGTCTCTTACAAATTTTGGTACATTGTATTTTCACTTTCATTTAGTCCAGAATTTTTCAGATTTTCCTTGTGTTTTTTTCTTTCACCTATGGATTATTAGAAGAGGGTTGTTTAATTTACAAGTTTTATGAAAATATTCCATATCTATTTTATATTGATTTTTTAGTTTAATTTTATTGTTTAGATGTTTACTTTGTCTTATTTCAATCCTTTTAATTTCGTAGAGGCTTGTTTTATAACCCAGAATTCAGTCTGTCTTGGTGAATGTTCTATGTATACTTGAAAGGAATTTGTATTCTGCTGGTATTGGAAGGAATGCCTTATCAATATAAATTAGATGAGGTTGGTTGATAGTGTTATTACCATCTTGTATAGCCTTAATAATTTTCTGTGTGTTTTATCAGTTGAGAGAGAAGTATTAATTTCCAATAATTGTGGATTTGTTTATTCTCCTTAATATTTTAAATATTAATATTTTCTACATGTATTTTGAAGTTTTGTTATTAGGTACATAAATATTTACAGTTGTTAGATCCTCTTTGAAAAATTGACCTCTTTATCATTATGCACTGTCCCTGTTTGTCTCTGGTACTTTTTCTTGTTAAAAAAGATGCCTTGTCTTATGTTGTGGTAGGTAGAATGTCCCCCCCAAGGATATCCATGCCCTAAGCCTTGGAACCTATGAATATGTTGTTACATGGCAAAGGGGATTTTGCAGATGTATTTAGTTTTGCAATATTAGTTTATATTGCTTCCAGAACAAATTACCACATATTTAGTGTCTTAAAACTACAAAAACTACAGATACAGCATGGCTCTGTTGGATATTCTGCTTACAGCCCTTCTGACACCTTGATTTCGACCTTGTAAAATCAAGAAATGGGAGAACTTCACTCTTATTTATATCAGCCAATAGTGAAATTGATTTTGTTTATATCTTTTAGCTTAAAGTCACAGAACCTATCAACATTAACTGAGGACTTACTATATTCCTTTCTGGAGTCTCTGGGGATTGATCTGTTTCCAGACTCATTCAAATTGTCAGAATTTAGTTCTTTGTGGTTGTAGGGCTAAGGAACCTATTTCCTTGCTACCTGTCAACCAGGATTTATTCTCAGCTTCTAGAGTCTGCCTGCATTCCTTGGCTCATGGACCTCTTCCTCTGACTTCAAAGCTAGCAAAGGCAGGTCAAGTCCTTCTCATGCTTGAAATCTCTGACTTCACCTTTCTACCTCATCTTTCTGATTTACTTATATGCAGCCTGTTGCTCTTAAGTGCGCATATAATTGCATTGGATCCACTTGGATAATCTAGAATAATCTCCCTATTTTAAGGTGAACTGATGACCTGATTAGTAACCATACTTCCACCTGCAAAGTTACTTCATGGTATACCTAGATTTGTGT
The DNA here is from genome assembly GCF_000147115.1 of Myotis lucifugus. NCBI lineage: Eukaryota > Metazoa > Chordata > Mammalia > Chiroptera > Vespertilionidae > Myotis > Myotis lucifugus. The sequence goes on along the minus strand of NW_005871088.1, from coordinate 3,966,728 downwards.
TTGATTGACTAACCAGAGGACAGGAATCTTGGGGAACATCTTTAGAATTCTCTGCCTACCACAGTTACAGACTTTACGATAGGAATAGTACCATGGATTATTCAGGTGGACCCAGTCTAGTTACATGAGCTCTTAAAAGCAAAGAACTTTCTTAAGAAGCAGGAGCAATATGGTAGAAGGAAATGTCAGAATAATTCCAAGCATGAGAAAGATTATTTAAAAAATATTCTTATTGATTTCAGAGAGAAAGGGATAGGGACAGAGGGATAGAAAAATCCATGATGAGAGAGAATCATTGATTGGCTGCCTCTTGCATACCTCACACTGGGGATTGAGCCAGCAACCCGGGCAAGTGCCCTGACCTGGAATTGATCTGTGACCTCCTGGTTCATAGGTTGATGCTCACCCACTGAGCCATGCTGGCCTGACAAGCATGAGAAAGATTTGATATGCTGCTGGTTTTAAGATGTAAAGGCCTATGTACAGGAATCAGAAGGAGAGAGACCTCTAGAATACAAGAGTGGCCCCCACCTGACAACTAGCAAAGAACCTTGGATCTCAGTACTACACCCACAAGAAACCAGATTGCCAACAACCTGAATGAAGGAGATCCTTCCCAGAGTCCCCTGATAAGAGCCCAGCCAACTGGCATCTTGGTTTCAGCCTTATGAGACTCTGAGCAGAGAAACCAATGAAGTCTGTCTGGACTTCTGACATACACAACTGTGAGATAATAAAATTGTATTATTTTAAGCTTCTAAGTTTGCGGTAATTTGTTACAGCAGCAATAGAAGACTAAAACAGATATTAATGTTGCTCACTCTAACTTTCTTTTGGTTAGTGTTTGCTTGGTATAACTTTTTCTGTTGTTTTTTTTTTAGTCTATATGTGACTTTATAGATAAAGTGTGTTTCTTATTGATAGCATACAGTTGTCTTGCTTTTTAAATCCAATCTGACAGTCTTTGACTTTTAATTGGTATTTACATCATTTACATTTAATGTAATTGCTCATTGGGTTGGGTTTTAATTACTACTTTCTGCTACAGCCTAGAAACTGCCTCCAGATAGTAAGCTGGGACAATAATAGAGTTTGTTTATCTTCTTTGTTTTCTTTCTTTCCTTCTGCCATCAAGGTCCTTCACTGTCTGTTGTCCAGTATCTGAAAACTGTTTTTTCTTATATTTTGCCTAGTTTCTTGTTTAAGGTGGGAAGGAAAACCCCATACCTCTTATTACATAAAAAATAGAAGTCCTCAACAATGTAATTTCTAATTAATATTTTAAGGATATACTCCTCAGGAAGTTCCTTTTATATGGAAAAAGAGAGAGGTAAATTTATTCAGTCATTAAAAGTATAATACATGTACTAAAATGTTACTCTATATGAACATGACAGATGGCAGCCTTTTAAAATTTATTTTTAAATTAAATTAAATCTTTATTGTTGAAAGTATTACATATGTCCCCTTTTTCCTTCATTGACCCTTTCTAGCCTGTCCTTGCCCCCGACCCCAGACCTTCACCACCCTATTGTCTGTGTCCATGGGTTATGCATTTATGAGATGGTAGCCTTTTTAAAAATAGAATCAAAGAATTAGTCATTGACAGAACTTGACCATTCCTAAACATGTCATTCTTTCCCAGTCTCTGTGTCTTGATATGGCTAGTTCCTTTGGCTTGGAATGCTTCCTAATTTCACATTCTTTCCTGCCTGGCAGCTTTCCACGTATCCTCAGGAACCAGTTCCAGGGTCATCACCCCTGCTTCCCAGTGCCCATATTTTTTCTTGTGGGCTCCCATACACCCTGCTCCATAGCACCATTATGGCACATATCATGCTGTATTACATTATATGTTTCTTTATGGACTCCCTCTTACAGGAAGCCCTGGAAATCAGGGAACTGATTTTAGTCTTCTTTATATTTTTCTTATCTCTTAACATAGTATGTCTTCTACATAGAACTTTTCAATAAATGATTGTTGAATTAGTGATTCTTTTCATGTGCTAAAAAATACTGCTGTTATTATTCCCCATTTTAGTATCACATATTTGTAAATGTGAATCATCTTTAATAATTTTACTTTTCTCCTAGTAAATTCCTCATCTATGCATGTCTGCTGCTTTTCTCTGTGCTACTGGCCCTTCGTCTGGATGGCATCATTCAGTGGAGTTACTGGGCTGTCTTTGCACCAATATGGCTGTGGAAGTTAATGGTCATTATTGGAGCCTCCGTTGGAACTGGAGTCTGGGCACGAAATCCCCAGTATCGGTAATACTGCTTTATAAAACCCATTGTTCTCTATCCTGAGGGAGCAATATTTTGTTTTTCACTTTGAATAAAGTAAAGACTATTTTATTTTCTACCTATTCAATGTTTTATTAGAACTATTACACAGGCACACTGAGTTCTAGTCTTAAGTTTTTAAAAATTAAGGTATTCAACGTGCATTTTTCTTGCAAAAGCAGTGTTATTTTGGGTGGTTCATTTCCTAGCTAGCCTACAAAAGTCTATGTGATCTAAAGTTCACGCCAAATATAGAACTGTTACAGCCATGCTAGACTAGGAAGTATGAAACCACCATATTTGTACGAGCAGTTCTACAAACCAAAGTTCTAGCTCTGATCATCAGGGATATATCCTTCTCCAATTCAGTCATGGAACTGGGGCTCTCCTTGTCCAATCTCTTAGTCCAGGGGTTTTAGGACTGTAATCAATATAAGGGAGGTAGTTTGGCCAGGAAACAGTGAGTCCCTGGAGAGATGAGGCCCAGATGCTGTGCAGGAGAGCAGAACCTTTGGGGGCTGGGCAGGTGTGTGACCTTTACCTTCAGGTCTTCTGTGCCTTTCTTCTTGGATGGCTCAGCTGATTCAAGTGCCTGGACTTGACTCACTCCAACGTGTAGCCTGCTGGGGCCTGTTAGAGTCTCTCTTTTCTCCTTTGTAGATACTGGAACTTTCAGAAAGGATAAAAAGGGGGAATTGAGAGGAGGACTATTCTGAACCTCACCAGGATGGTGTGAAGTGAAGAAATGCCCTGTATGGGGAAGAACACATGCAGCTGCTAGTGTGAGAAAAGTGTAGACATTGTGACATCTCAACTTGTTTAATTCTTGGTTATTGACATTAAAATAAGATTTAGATTATATAAAACATGTTGCCACATACATGTCCAAGAACTTAAACATAGCCACACAAAGAGCCTTGGTAGATGGGGGACATTCAAGTGTAGTTGTTTTAATGTTATTGGGGTCAGTTTTTTTCCAGATTATTTGTGTGGCTGCAATTTTTTTCTAACGAGATACTTTCCGATATCTATATTTACTACTATAAAAATAAAAAGTTAAATCACCGAACATGTTGGGTTCCACTAATTGATATTTATAAACTATTTGAGCTTTTCCATCTTCATTCAGTTTAACATTTTTAGAGGAAGGAAATGAATTGTATGTGTGTAGTTTAATGTACTGAGTATACAGATGTGGTTGTTCTATTGTCAACAATAGTCAAGGAAACATTGTTGGGTCTTATAGAAATAACTTTATTTTCTCTGTGTCCTAAACTCAGTTGTATTTATCATCATCAAGATACTTCATAAATGTTCATCCATATTTTGAATGAAACATTGTAGGCCTTCCAAATGTATTATGAAGCATTATCCTGGTTAGTGGCCTTATTATTTTTCTGTTGTTCTTCTGGTAAGTTCATGCATGATATTTAGACAGCTAATTAAACTGATTTTGTTTAAGAACAGTTTTAACTCTTTTGCTCTTCTCTCTTTCATCTGCAGGTGTTAATTCATCCTATTGGAATAGAAAGGAAAATAAAAAGGCATTAATACTTTTTACTTGCATTTTAAAATAGCACCTAACCATAGTTAATGTATTTTCTTGAAATATAACCCACATTTGTTCATAAAGCTAGAGTTGTTTTTATAGCATTGCATGAAATGTGATGTACATGATTTTTAATTTATTAAGAACTGAGGATCATAAAATTTAAGGAATATTTGTCAGTTTTTAGCAATAGACGCAATCAGCTTGAATAATCTTGCAAGTAGTTTAAAGTTATGAATAAAAGTGTTTTGTGCCCTGTCAGGGAAATAATAACTGTGCTGTTACTTCTGATAATATCCTTATATAGTTAAAACTTTAAGTCTGGTTTGGTTGTAATGTTTATTTCTTATCATGCAGCAATTCTATTTTTGAAAGATCGACTATTAAATATTAAGTTTAAGTTAGCTTTCTGCCTGATATTTCCTTTGCTTTTTGTCAAATTTACAAATACAACTCACATTATCAACATAAGTTGGTATTTTCCCTGGACTACTTGCTTACTATGGAGACTCTGAACTGAGGGTGTTTTTCTTCTTCTGTCCCTTTTTAGAGCAGAAGGAGAAACATGTGTGGAATTTAAAGCCATGCTAATTGCAGTGGGCATCCACTTACTCCTGTTGATGTTTGAAGTGCTGGTCTGTGACAGGATTGAGCGAGGCAGCCATTTCTGGCTTCTGGTCTTCATGCCGCTGTTCTTTGTTTCCCCGGTGTCTGTTGCAGCTTGTGTTTGGGGCTTTCGACATGACAGGTCACTGGAGGTAAGATTTCTTATATTTAAGAATGATTAGTTATTGTAATGTAAATTCTTACCCTTTGTTAGGGAGAGATTGATCATTAACTCTAGATCACAGTATATTAGGAAACAAAAGACCAGGGAAATAATCACATTGTACTTTCTTGAATTAAAACACTGATTTTTCACCCAGGTCATTAGCTTTCGTCCAGCTTTGCCTATCTACCTGTTTCAGTCAGGCTTCTCATGAGAAACAAAACCAATAGGATAGATGTAGATGTAGTTGTAGCTATAAATATAAATATAAATATAAATATAAATATAAGATTTATTTTAAGGACCTGGCTCATTCAGGGCAGGATCAGGATCACATTTCAGTTCATATTAACCAAAGTGCATAGAAGCTGTGGGTCCGAAGCCCTATACAGATTGGTTCAGGGGAGAATTGGATACTATGGACACTTTGTTTTGAGCTTTCTGGGTAAAAAGTGGAAGAAGGAGATGGCAGTTGGGTTGGAAGGAGGCTGGAGAGTGGCTTACTTAGGATGTGTGAACCTGGAGAAGAAGGTGCCTATGGAGAGGGAGAGTGATGGAATGTGGGTCTGTGACAAATAGAGGTAACAGGACCCTAATCACCAGGAAGAGCTTGATCTTGAACATGGAGAGTGATTCCTCTGGTGCTGGGTGGACTGTGGAGGCAGAGTACCCCTGAAGGCCGACTTTTACCCTCCACTTACTTCCCCAAGATGGACCAATCCAGCCACTTCTCTGCACTGCCCCCTGTGATTGCTTGCCATCAGTATTAAAATTTCAGGAGGGTGAATGATTAAGAAAAAAAATGTCTAAAAAGACTCCTGAGGAAACAGTTATTTGAGCAAGGTTGAGAAGCTCTAAGTGAAATCTTCCTTTCTCCCCTGCAACCTGTTACCTGGCCATCTCTGTATGGCACCCCTCCCCACCCCCTGTTCCCCAGGAGTCATTGGAGACCTTTGTCTGTTCTCTCTCTTCCCTGACTGTCCAGTTCATCTTCTCTCCTGGGGAAGGCCAGTCATGCTTGTGCTTCAGCACTTCTCCCCTTCATGTTCCTCTAAGCATTTGCTCCTGAACTTATCCACAATCTCTCTGGTAACTTTGGTCTCTCATCTGAATGAGAAAACAAAATGACAGCAGCAAAACCTTCTCAGTCCTCTGGCTATTGTGCTTTTTCCTTCCATTTGCAAAAAGGCTCCCTGAAACAATTCTGTTCTAACCTTGCATTCCCTACTCAGCTCCTGCATACCCTAAAACTGGCACTGAACACCTTCTGGTCAAATCCTCACTTCGTTTTTTTCTGGCCACCATCCACTCTGCAGCTCCAGACATTCCTGGTCCTTTGATCATTCGGCCACCTCCATTGCTGTTTCTTAGTGTTCTAGTCTTGGGTATTTTCTGTCTTCACTGTGTATACTCCGTTTGAATAGCATGTGTTGACTTCTTGTTTCCACTGCCACTTATGTGCTGTCAGATTCTAAATTCATATTTCTAAACTCAGATTTCTCCTCTAGCTCCAGACTCCATATCCAGCTTCACCCAAATATGTATTCTCTATATTGGTTAAAGGCACCATTTCTACCCAGTAATACTACCTTTCTACATTATGCCTCTCTCGCTTTGCACATTTTTCTATTACCAGAGCAAACAAAGTAAAACCAAGCTTTAAAAACCACTTGCAAAAGATTACATTAAATAAAATCACTGAGCTAAAATATTCCAGATGTTGCCTATTTGGTTCAGTATTTCTCAGTGGCGGATGGGGTACGCAGTTGACCTTCTGGATAGGAAATGTTTTGTTGAACAGGAATGTCCTATGCATTGCAGGACCTCTTCCCCTAGTCCTTGTGACATTCAGTAGTACCCCTACACAGGCCTTGCCCCTTTCCAAGGGAACAGCTGTCGCCTAGGTTGAAAAGCACCAAGTTGTTTAAAGCAGTGGTTCCCAAACTTATTTGGCCTACCGCCCCCTTTCCAGAAAAAATATTACTCAGCACCCCCTGGAAATTAATTTTTTTAAAATTTTAATAGCAATTAAACAGAAAGATATATGTATTAATGTTTCTACCTTTTTCGTAAAATATAGTAAAGAAAGGTGTAAATTAGAAACATTGAAGTTTGAAATTATGAAACTATTTATTGAACTCAGAATAGAAAGGTAATATAAAAAAAGTTAAAACAAATGGACCTGTGGCCATCACCGCCCCCTGGATCGCTGCAGCGCCCACCAGGGGGCGGTAGCGCCCACTTTGGGAATCACTGGTTTAGAGGCCGAGAAGGAAGTTTAAGAAAACTAAAAATTTGTTACTTTGTTTCTTAAAAGTAAAAGCATATATGAGGGCTAGGAATGCATTGAGCATGAAACAATGTTTTCCTAATGCAGAGTTAGTTATAGAAAGTCAGTCGTTCATATAGTCACACTCTTGGCATTTCTGCTACAAGAAAAAACATGATTTGGAGAGTTGATCTCCCCCTTGGTTCTTGTGTCCCAGAGGAGGAGTACCTACATTTGCTAAGGATTGTTTGAGAATAGGCTCACACAGAGATGTGAAGGAAGAGTTAGGATTGGCCCTATGTATGTAGGGGAGGAGATGGTATTTTCTAAGCAGAGGGAATAACAAAACATATAAAGGCAGAGGCAGGAGAAAGTCTATTATGTTGAGTGAATTATGGTGGCTCCAATATGACCGGAGCATAGTGTTGTAAGCTGCAAAGTTTTTGGAGATGAATAGTGATAATATTTGCAAAACAATATAAATGCAAAGATGGCAAGTTTTATGTTGTATGTATTTTACCTCAAGAAAAAATATATGCCTGGAACACAAAGTGGAAAGGAAGACATTGTGGTAGTTGGGGGAAAAGGGAGGCTGCATAAAGGGATTAGGCTGAGTAGGGGCCAGATCTTCAGTCCTCAGAGCATGTGCTGAGCTACCCCAGGTACCATAGTGAACTCACAGGGCACTATGAGGTAGTGGACATTTTTGAGGGAAAACCAGTGATAGCTGATATCTGAGGGGACACCATAGGAACTGCTTAGCTCCAAGTAGTTTATGGTTTTAGTCACATTACATTCCTTTTGATAACATCACAAAAGAAGCTGGGTTGTTGGCTGTTTCTGTGATGAAAGGTATTAGTGTGCAAAAATTGGTAAGGGGAAGAGGTAACAAGGGTGGAAATTGTTGAGAAATCATTCAGTACCCAACAGACACACCTATCCCATTAGCAATTAGTTGTGCTTATTTAAGAATGATTTCGATTTATGTGAGTTTTTTTAAGTATATAGTCACCTTTATTATAATTCATAAATACATTAGAAATGGACCTTAAAAATGGCATGTAGGTTCTCATTGGCTTCTGCCTTCTGTTCATTAAGCTATGCAATTAGAAAGCCAGCTTTGAGGATGAAAAAGGCTAAGTACCATTTCAATTTTTTTTTGCCTTACACATTCTGAAAAGTTCCCTGGTCCTTCTAGGTCCAGGGACCATACTGTCTTAATAGACCTGCCCATGCTCAGTGCCTTCTGTAATTACTTATAAATTTCAATGGGCCACCTGGCCAATGGAACATTCTATTAGTCTACCAGTTAATATAGACCTGGAGCTATGACTGAGAATTTGCATTTCTGTCCTGTTCCATTTTTTTATTCCAAAGGGCAGTTACTTATCTTCCAAAAATAGCTATCACTTTAGAGGACCTAAAAAGCATTATCAACTGCCAAAAAGGTGAGGTGGCTCCTCTTCTTTTCCCAAATAAAGTTATTTGGAATCTTGACTGAAAGCAAAAACCAGATACGCAAAGCAAAGGTCTCCTGAAGAGCTATGTGAGATTTTTTTAATGGCTATTTAGTATATAGATACTAATTTTAGATCTAATTACTTAAATAAATGGAACTATTAGGTACTTTTTTTGGTCCAGAGCCTACGAAAGAATTTCTGAGTCACTAAATGTCCTATGAACTGAAAACTTTTGAAAAGCTCTGGCCCAAATCCAATTGCCTGTATGATTTTACTTTGGTAGGCACTGGTGAGCCACTGAAGAGCAGTGAGCACTGCAGGCAGAAGGCAGAGAGTCTGGATGGGGACCAGCGGGCCTTCAGGACTGAAGGCTGGGAAGCTTGTCAGAGGGCTGTTGGAGTGCTTTGGAAGGTTAGGGATGAGGAGGGCCTAACTAGGCAATAGCAGTTGGGATGGAGACCAGGCAGGGGATTCAAGAAAAGTCTGGATAGTAGAGAAGACAGGATGTGGTGACTGAAGAGAAGAATCTGGGAAAAGAAATATAGGGTGCTTTCTAGCATCATGCTTTGGGTAATTAGGCCACTGTGATACCTTACAGCGAGATGGGAGGCTATCAAAAGGGGTGGGACAAGGTAAAGGGCTAAAGATCTGGGGAACAATGAACTCAGTTTGGGACTGGCTTCATCTGAGGTGCCTTAAGGAGAGCTGGGTCCATGCCACAGCATGAGGACTAGATTGAAAACAGAGATTACAGGACCAACCAATTGGAGGTAATGCAAACCAGGGGTGTGGATGACATTTCTCCCCAACCTCTAGGGCAGAGCAAGTGAGTGAAAACATGTGTTTGTGTCTATGTCTCTAGTGGAGAGAGAAGACCAAGTTTAAGGCTCTGGGAAGCATCACCATTTAAGGAGAGGAAAAAAGACTGAAAAGAACTGTCAGAGTACCAAGAGGTGGGCAAGACTGTGCACTGAGACCTTAGAAGGAGGAAGGGGTGGTCAGCAACATCAGATGCTGCAGAGATGATCAATAAGATTTGAACTGAAGTGGTCTGATGCTGCAGAGGTTATTGGCCACCTCGATGAAAGCGGTTTTGGGGTGGTCATTGGGGTGGAGGCCAGATCACAGTGTGTAGAGCTTGGATTGGCAGGGGAGGTCATGGGGCTTAAGTATCCCTGATGTCTCATAAAACTTGATGGACATGGAAAGAGAAAGCTAGAACTAGGAGTATATAATGGATAAAGGGAAGGGTGAGTTCCTTTGGTCTTTGGGTCCTTTTGTGTGTAATGGAAATTAGTTGAACTTGTTTCTGTGTTTCTGGGAAAGATCAATGGAATGGGCAAAGTTAAAGATGCAGTAAAGCAGTGGTTCTCAACCTTCTGGCCCTTTAAATACAGTTCCTCATGTTGTGACCCAACCATAAAATTATTTTCGTTGCTACTTCATAACTGTAATGTTGCTACTGTTATGAATCGTAATGTAAATATCTGATATGCAGGATGGTCTTAGGCGACCCCTGTGAAAGGGTCGTTCGACCGCCAAAGGGGTCGTGACCCACAGTTTGAGAACCGCTGCAGTAAAGTATTTATAATTGATGTCTTAATGTGACAGGTGCTCAAGGAGCCAGAAAGAAAGGGTTAGATGCAGGACTGAGTCCTGGGTACAAGAAGGAAATACAGGGGTGGTTAGGAAAAGAGGTGTTTGTGGATATGGGCAGGGAGGAAGCTTAGGGAGTCCCATAGATTGCCTTTATACTCAGGGATCCTGGAAATAAGGTCATTGCCTGGCGGAGCATAAAGGGCAGGGCAGTCTCTAAGCAGAGGGGTCAAGGCAGGAAGCCAGGGGCAGGTTTCTCCTAGTCATAGCACTGCTGTGCTCTTATGTGCCGAAAATCTCCCAGTCCCAGTGCAACTTAATAAAACGTTTACTATATTGTAATTTGCATTTCCTTTTAATATGTTAGCCAAATAATTGCAGTATTTACTTTGTTTAACTGATTCTTCTCTTGACTTTTAGTTAGAAATCCTGTGTTCTGTCAACATTCTCCAGTTTATATTCATTGCCTTAAGACTGGACAAGATCATCCACTGGCCCTGGCTTGTATGTAACATTTTAAAACTTTAAATAAACTTTTTTATTATAAAAATAATTTGTGTTCATTGTAGAAAACTTAGAAAGGACAAATAAGCATACATAATAGAATAATAATAACTCATAATCTGGGAGATAAGATGTTTAGAGTATTTTTTTCTTGTTTTGTGGTTTATTGTTTCATAATGATAGTTGAGAGCATACCACATGTATAATTTTGTATCTTACTATTTTGTCCTAATGTATCATAAACATCTTCCCATGTCAATAAAAGGTCTTTAAAACCATAATGTTAAAGTTTAATTGATGGAAAATATTCTTCAAATGCATTTACCAAACCATCCCCTTATTTCTGACTATTGAGGTTGTTACCAGTGTTTCAGCATTATAAATCATGTTGCAGCATATATTTTTGTGCATAAAATTTTTGCCTAATTTATTCATTGTTTTCGTATGAAAGACTCCAGAAACAGTATTAGTAGACCAGAGGGTGGGAACTTTTAGAGATTTTGAAATAAAAACTGAACTGCCAATTTGATTTTCAAAAAAGCTGTGCCAATTTATACTCCTGCCAAGAGTGAGGTCTAAGTCATGCTTGTAACTGTGGCTTCAACTAATGTGTGTTTGGTTAATATTAACTGTGCATAGATCGATAGAAGGACTGATGGATGGATGGATACATTCACACATGTATGTGTATATACACACACACACACACACACACACACACACACGGCAAGCTATAAATTAGAGAATACACTATGGTTTCTATTATTAATGCATAGAAAGAAAATGAGAATAAAGGTAGAGGAGCTCCATTGCCTCTGGGAAGTGGTCATGCCCGTGTTTCCCTCCCGCCCACCCGCCCCCATTCCCCTCTGCTTGTGCATTTTTTAATTGTTTTATTGCTTAAAGTATTAAAAAGGGTATTACATATGTGTCCTTTTTTTCCCCCCGCCCTTGACAATCCCCTGACCTCCCCTACCCCCCAGTGTCTTATGTCCATTGGTTATGCTTATATGCATGCATACAAGTCCTTCGGTTGATCTCTTACCCCCCTCCCTCCTGCCCCCCAACCCTCCCTGGCCTTCCCGCTGCAGTTTGACAATCTGTGTGAGGCAGCTCTGCCTCTGTATCTATTATTGTTCATAAGTTTATAATCATCTTTATTATCCATGAATGAGTGAGATCATGTGGTATTTTTCCTTCATTGACTGGCTTATTTCACTGTTGTGCATTTTTAAAAAATATATATTTTTATTGATATCAGAGAGGAAAGGAGAGGGAGAGAGAGATGGAAACATCAATGATGAGAGAGAATCATTGATCGGCTGCCTCCTGCACACCCCCTACTGGGAATTGAGCCCACAACCCAGGCATGTGCCCTTGACTGGAATCGAACCCAGGACACTTCAGTCCACACGCCAACACTCTATCCACTGAGCCAAACCAGCTAGGGCTTGTTGTGTATTTTTGCACATAAGACATTTTCATTTTTTTTGAGGGGGGGCACAGAGCTTATTTATTTTTTTTAATTTAATTTCATTGTTTAAAGTATTACAAATAGTAGTACATATGTCTCCTTTTTTTCCCCATTGACATTCCCCAGCCTCCCCTACCCCCGGCACATGCCCTCACCCCCCCAAGACATTTTCTTAATTCACATGGTTTACCTTTAAAAGAAAAACCAAAAGGAAAACTATAAACTATTCATTTGGCAACAGGGAAGAAAATAAGGGAACATATGTTGCCTTCACAGTGATTAAAGACAAGGCTCATCATTTCTGCCCAAAGTCTTTGATGATAGCCATTCTAGCAGGTGTGAGGTGATACCTTGTTGTGGCTTTGATTGGCATTTCTCTAATGATTAGTGATGTTGAGCTGCTTTTCATATGTCTATTGCCCAACTGTATGTCCTCTTTGGAGAAATGTCTATCCAGGTCTTCTGCCCACTTTTTAATTCCTTTTTTCTTTCTTTCTTTCTTTCTTTTCTTTTTTTTTTTTTTTTGCTGGTGTTGACTTGTTGGAGTTCTTTATAAATTTTGGATATTAAGCCCTTATCCAATGTGATGCACTGTTGGTGGGAATGCAGATTGGTGCAACTACTATGGAAAAGAATGTGGGAGTTCCTCAAAAAATTAAAAATGGAACTTCTCTATGATCCAGTGAGTCCCCTTCTGGGAATATATCCAAAGAAACATAAAACACTAATTTGAAAGAATATATGCACCCTCCCATTCACTGCAACATTATTTATAATTGCCAAGATATGGAAGCAACCCAAGTGCCTGTCAGTGGGCAAGTGGATAAAAAAGCTGTGGTACATATACACAATGGAATATTACTTGGCCATAAAAAAGAATGAAATCTTATCTTTTGTGACAGCATAGATAGACCTAGAGGGTATTTTGCTAAGTGAAATAAGTCATAAAAGACAAATACCGTATGTTTCACTTACATGTGGAATCTAGAGAACAGAATAAACAACAACAACAACAAAAACAGATTCATAGATACAGAGAATAGACTGATGGTTGATAGAGGGGATTGATAAAATATTCATAATAGAAAATATTGTCCAGGCACCCATCCTACATCTTCAGGGTACTGTATCTAGACAACAGTAATTGGGTTTCAGACTTTCTGTTGTGATATGGAGGAAACAAATTTTAGTAAGACCAAAATCTAAGTGTTAGGTAAATCAGAAGAAAAAAAAAAAGAATAGGAGTTGTGAATGTTTTCTGTAGGTGAACAGAAGAATTTTTCTAGGCCCGATCCTGTGCAGGTCCCAGCAGATGAAGTAGTCTGCTTGCACATTTACCACAGTGATCAAGGGAGACCAAATGAGGCTGTTAGGACCACTAATATTTCACCCACAGGGAACATGCCACTAAGTAAGAGTCTGATCACAGGGAAGAGACTGTGTATAGACTCTACAGTAAAACCTATGATCAGGAACTCCACTCAGGAGGACTAAAAAATCATACAACAACTCAGGTCATTGGTCTAAAAAATTAAATGTAAACCCAAAGAACTGTTAAAAGAAAACATAGGAAAAAATTTTGGGGACTTGGAGTTAGGTGAAGAGTTCCTGGAAATAACACCAATAACATGGTCCATAAAAGAAGCTCGAAAGCGAAATGAAATTAATGAAAAGACAGGCCACAGGCTAAGAGGAAATATTTGCAAAGCACAGGTCTGACCAAGAATTTGTATCCAAAACTTCTAAAGAACTATTAAAACTTAAAAAAATAAAAGCCAAACAACCTAATTTAAAAATTTACAAAATACTTGAACAGAACATTCACAAAAAAGATATGCATATACTGAATGAGCACGTGGAAAGGACACTGTTGCCCATTAGGGAAAGGTAATAAAAACCAGGATGAGGTACCACAACACACACATATCAGAATGGCAAAGGTAACACAATTATCAAGTGCAGAGAGACATGGATACTCACACATTACTGGGGGGGAATGCCTAATTGTATAGGCACTCTGGAAAACGGCTTGCCAACCCTGGGTATTTCCCCCAGGGAAGTGAAAATATACAGCCACACAAAAACCCATGCACAAGTGTTTATAGCAGCTATATTTGGGATAGGCAAAAGTAGGAAAATACCCAAATCTTCCATGAGTAACTGGATGAACAGACTGTGGTATATCCATCCAGTGGAACACAAGTCAGCAATGAAAAGGAACGACCTGTTGATACACTCAACAACTTGGATGAATTTCAAAGACATTCCACTGATTGAAAGAAGGGAATCTCAGAGTATGACATGCTATATGCTAATCTGAAGCGTGTTTTTGAAAAGACAAAAGTGTAGTGATAGAGAACAGTTCGGTGGTTGCCAGGGTTTATGGGTAGGGTAAGGATGTGACACAGTAAGGGGACAGCATGAGGGACTTTTGTGGGGTCAAGGAGCTATCCTGTATTCTACATGTGCATGCATGAAAAGTCATAGAATGTACACCAAAGAAAACAAGTTTACTGTTTGATAACACAAGATAGAGGGCTAACAGACATGTCCAAGGGGGCAGTACAGGCAGAGGAGAGATCATGAAGCCCACCCCCCCTCAGAACTTAGCCTGTGGGCTTCTATGAGCATTAAACAAGGTCTTTGTGGTATGGCAGCAACAGACACAGAACCCATGTGGGAGAGGAGGCAGGGACCAGGTAGCAGAGTCCTCCCAGCATCAGTGTGCAATTTGGCAGAGGACCTGTGCACCCTGGGCAGCTGAAGCTTCTAGGGCACACATTCCCCAGTCTTTGGCTAAAGTACCTCTGGCAGGATAGAGAAATGGCCTATGAAGAGGGCACATTAGGGTAAGATGGGGCGAGTGTGCATGAGGATGATGTTGGCAGAGCAGGTGCAGACTGAGTTAGATCATACCTTAGGAAAAGCAGCTGCAAAGCTCTTCACTCCAAGAGTAATCCATGGTGGAACACTTCAGGGCAGGTGGCAGTCACACAGTGAGCACCCTGTGTGTCCTCACAGCATTCCTAGCATGTAAGGCTGTCCTTGCTCATGCTTGCACTATCTTCACCACAGTAATCCAGCAAGGGGTTGACTATGCCTTCCCTCAGATTCTAGGGCAGAAACTAGAATACTATAAAGACATTTTTTCTCTCCTTCCCTCAGGTTGTGTGTGTACCCCTGTGGATTCTCATGTCCTTTCTGTGCCTGGTGGTTCTCTATTATATTGTATGGTCTGTCCTGTTCCTGCGATCCATGGATGTGATTGCAGAACAGCGCAGGACACACATAACAATGGCACTGAGCTGGATGACCATTGTTGTGCCTCTTCTTACATTTGAGGTAAGCTTTTGACAGCAGAATTTCTGAGGTCCTGAGACCACCCTTTCCTATGACAGCACCCTGTGTACCTTATAAGGGCAATCCACTCTTTCTAGATATCACCATGAGCTAACTCTTGGAGAGTACACCGAGAGAATGACAGTAAAATCAGAAAGTTGTTTCTTTGAGAAGGGCTAGGGACTGACAGTGAGAAATGTACCTTTCTAGGTATGATGCATTTGTATGGATCAATTTGTCTACTTCTAGAAAGAAAGTTGGATGCTGTATTTCATGTATGATTCTGTAGAAAGTTATAGGATGGCCATCGTTGACTCCTCAAAGCCAGCACCAGGAGGAAGTCCCCATAACAATGCTGTTGTTGGATACTTCCTCACTAGACTGGATGGATTTTGTTTTCCACAGTTGGATACTTCCTCACTAGACTGGATGGATTTTGTTTTCCACAAAGTAGAGAGCTTCTATGGTCTCTCATAGAGCTGACTTTCCCCTTATGAGACCTGGTGAGGGAGGAGCATTATGGCTTCAGACATTGTCCATTTTCAGATGCTGTATCCAAGAACCTCAGCTCTTTCTCTTTCTTTAGATCCTGCTGGTTCACAAACTGGACGGCCACAATGCATTCTCCTGTATCCCAATATTTGTCCCCCTTTGGCTTTCCTTGATTACCCTGATGGCAACCACATTTGGACAGAAGGGAGGAAACCACTGTATGTACTCAGTATTTCAGAAATCCTTTGTGTGTGTGTGTGTGTGTGTGTGTGTGTGTGTGTGTGTGTGTGAGAGAGAGAGAGAGAGAGAGAGAGAGAGAGAGAGAGAGAGAGAGAATGAGCCTGAGGGCACTAATTAAGGAGCTTGCATGGGAAAGCTAGGGCTGAGGAATATCTGGAATCTTCCAAGTGAAGGGCATGCTGTCATCCTTGCTTTCCCTGCCCTGTACTACAGCCTCCCTAGCAGTACACTGCAGTTTGAGGTAGGACTAACCCTGGCAGGTGGCCTGTTTGATTCCATTCCATCCACTGCAGCATTAGAATCAAGGTACCTCCTTCTCAGGGGATCCTAGGATTAGAGGAAAATCCACATTGCCCATTGGCTCCCAGGACTCCTCCTAGGTTCTATTTCCTCCTCGCTTTCCCCAATGTCATTCCTGACATTACCAGGTCTTGTCAGTGGTGCCCTGCTAGCTCTCTTTCCTCTTCACTATGTGCTATGATCTATGGAAAGGGTCCCTTCTTCACTAGACTGAAAGTTCCTTTGCATGTAGTCCCTGGACATGCCCTTCTAGAAGCCAATGAGAGAGGGTGTTGTGCCCCAGGAGAGCCAGCACTACTCTGATGGTCCTGTGGTAAACAGACAGGAAGAGTGGACCTCAAAGAAGCAGTTTTGAGGTGGCCTCATGAGCTCAGGCTGCTTCTTGGCCTGGACCAACATATGCCTGCTCTTCTCCTGGATTCAAGAGGATGACAGAAATGCTTTCCTTGGATGTCACTCTTTGTCATACATTAGTTTATCCTGGGTAGGGAAGATTAGAGGATGTCTACAGAGTCTAGACTCCACAGGTATTTGAGACTCACTAGCAGTGATTCTCAACTTTCCTAATGCTGCGACCCTTTAATACAGTTCCTCATGTTGTGGTGACCCCCAATTTCATTGTTACAAATTGAACATAATTAAAGTATAGTGATTAATCACAAAAACAATACGTAATTATATATGTGTTTTCCGATGGTCTTAGGCAACCCCTGTGAAAGGGTCGTTCGACCCCCAAAGGGGTCGCGGCTCACAGGTTGAGAACCGCTGCACTAGAGTAAGAACTCAAACTGGAGCACCCCTCAGAATCGTTGAGAGGGCCTGTGCAAGCAGACTGTCCCAACTTATGATTCTGATTCAGTCTGGGCTGGGCCAAAATTGTATCCCTACCGAGACCCCAGGGACACTATCACAGCTGGTCTGGGAGCCCTACTTGGAAAACCATGAAGCTCAGATCTGACTTCTTGTCCTTAGTGGGTATTTAGATTTGCTCAATATTCATTTCTAAGATATCAGGATGAACTCATCCAGGATGGAAAAGTAATTTGAAATTCAGTGTAGGCTAGTATTTGAAAAATTGCATTCTTCTTTTTCAGGGTGGTTTGGTATTCGCAAGGATTTCTGTCAGTTTCTCCTTGAAATCTTCCCATTTTTGAGAGAATATGGAAACATTTCCTATGATATTCATCATGAAGATAATGAGGAAACCGAGGAAACCCCAGTTCCTGAACCTCCTAAAATTGCTCCTCTGTTTCGAAAGAAGACCAGGGTAGTTATTACCCAAAGCCCTGGGAAATACATCCTGCCACCTCCCAAATTAAACATTGAAATGCCAGATTAGACACCACTTCCTGGGGTAGAACACAAGCGCACTGGGACGCATGCGCTCCTCTACCTTCCTCTGCCTCTTTGTTCATCCCCCAGAACTGGTACTGGAGCTAGGGCTCCGGGTACTTCCATCTCATGCCTTGTTTGCACTCAATTCCTGCCAGTGACTCACCACAATGGGACACACAGGTGGCAGGTGACTGGAACATGTGGTGTGGTTTGGGGTGTGTCAATGGATGTGGATGCAATGGAGGGAGCATCTGTGAGATGGAGAGATGAAGCTGATTCTGACCAATTGGCGATGGCTGATTAGGCCAGAGAAGTAACATCTACAGAGCTGGTTTTCAAAGTGCTAAAATTCCTATCAAAAGTGTTATTTGAAAATGTATTTTTAAACCCAGCCAGCCTCTCTGCTTAACTCAGATTCTCCTGTTGTGGCGTAGTCAGTAGGAACTGTAAATAAGCCTCTCTGGTACCACGTGTGTATCCACACAATCATTACTGTTCGTGTTCCTGATGTGGAAGTAGTTTCTCTTTGGGCATGCTGACAGCAATTTTTAATGGCCCTATCAGTGAGCCCATTCTAATTAATGGAGTGACTCCGTGCTTGTATAGTATTTATACAAATATTTTAGCATTGTAATATACCGTGTTAAATCCTAGTTCTGTACAGTATATTCTGTTAAAGTATTTTTTTACAAGCTTGTACTGGAGACATACATCTTCTGTTGCAGAAGTAGAAGTTGGTGGCCCACCTGTCCCACCCACTGTGGTGCCACCCCTTAACAGGACATCACCATTTCCCCTTGAATTTCTGCACATACATAGTAGCTGCTACTGCCAGAACAGCCAAAATAAAGCAAGAAATGATCTGTGCTTTTCTAACAGTCTGGGAATATTGGCTTGCCAGAAAACTATCAAGCATGACTTAAAACTGGAACACTGGACAAAGTTGCTGAGACTAGGAACTACCAGTAGAATTGTGTATATGAGAAGATCTGAGGCTTTCTGTCTGCCTTCAACAAGAACACTTCTGGTGGGGCTTATGCTTTTAACTAGGAAAGCAGTTGCTCCAAGACCTGATGGTAAAGCCACGAGTCAAAGCAGATCCTATAGGCAGCAGCCTTCTGCCTGGGAAAAAGTAGGGCACTTTTTAAAAGGAGGGTAAAGGGAGCACTGGAATTCTCATCCAGGATAAGTGTGGAGGGTTTAAGGTGGGCATCTGCTAACTTGTATAAACTGGGCTCTACTGATGTCTACCACATACATGACTCCAGCTGCTCCCTGGCCTCCAGCCAGGCTGTTCTGTCTTGGGGGAAGGGTAACATTTGGAGTCATGTAGACTTTCCTGCTTGGTGTGTAACAAATGTAGATCACCCCACTATTTTTGCTCCCTTTAGCTGTTCAATAAACTGGTTCCTCATTTTCTATGCACTCTATGGCTCTTGCTTAAAATATGGTCTAGGACACTGAAATTGTTCTGATCCAGAGGAAAGGAAACTGCTAGCTGCCACAAGTGTCTGAGACATGTGGTGGTGGGTGAACATCCCTAATGAGTCTTCTGGTACAGTGTGAACTCAGTTCTGTAATTGTTACAGCTCAAGAGCCTTACAAAAGTGTACTGTGGTTCTAAGACAATCTTAAAGCTGAAATTGGCTATTTGGTGGTCCCAAGGCATTGCCTGGTCACATCAGTGGCTGAGTATTGCTTATGAAATATAATGGTCTGTGATTTCTGTATAGCTCACTCTAGCTGCCTGTGCAGTTTAATGAGCATTTAAATCAGGTGGCTTTTCAGCCCATGCTTCACATCAACCACCAAGAAAGTTCACCATTTGCTGGTGACATATTTCCTGCAGGAGCCAAAGGCCACGGATTTGTTGTTTTGAAAGCTCAGAAGATTTCAGATTAGTTATTAGACAAAACACAGTAGCTATGATTTAAGTATCAGGTACTTTGCTACCTAATGTACATCCATTGAATCCTCAGGACCCCATGAAGCAGGTGCAACTACTATTATCCCCACGAGTACCTGGAGCCCCAGAGAGGTCAAGTAACAGGCCCAGAGTCATGCAACTAGGAAATGTTAAGTCCAGATGCCAGTGTTCCCCAGCCAATAGTAGTATCTCCATGACATCCCTCTTGCCCTCTGCATACTGCATGTTCAGACTATACCCAAATACTCATTAGGCATAGTGACTCTCCCCTCTATGCCTTGGCCACCTAAGTCCTTAGCATAATCTGAACAGAGCTTGGTTGGGGCAGGGGTGAAGTCCTGTTGATCCCCACCTGGACTCAGCAAGACCTGGGCCTGCACCCTCTGCTATCTGAGTCTGTGTCCCTCAGACGTAGTCTCAAACTCCCCAGATTTCCCCGGCAGGTGGAGGCTTATGCTCAGCCGAGAGCCCCACCCAGGGTTCCTAGAGCTGACAGGAGCACCAGGAGATGGATGCTGTAGTGCCCTCTGTTCTGAGACCAGTGGACCCCAAAGTCCTCACTCAGGAGGGCCTCACAACCCTTACAGAGATCACTGCAGTACCAGGACAGATGCTGGAAAGGGCGCTGCTGGGCCCAGGATGTGTCAGGGGCAAAGAAAGATTACTATGATTAAGGATTAAAAAGTGAAATCAGCCCTAGCTGGTTTGGCTCAGTGGATAGAGCGTCAGCCTGTGGACTGAAGAGTCCCAGGTTTGATTTTAGTCAAGGGCACATGCCCGGGTTGTGGGCTTGATCCCCAGTGGGGGGGGGGGCGGGTGTGCGGGAGGCAGCTGATCAATGACTCTGTCTTATCATTGATGTTTCTATATCTCTCTCCCTCTCCCTTTCTCTCTGAAATCATTAAAAATATATTTAGAAAAAAAAAGTGAAATCACGTGCATTGGACAAGGAATATGTAGACAGACAACCACAATCCCAAAACACCTCCCCAAATCCATGCTCTGCTTAGCATCTTCAGTAGTAGCTGACCTTTAGAACCCACAGTGATAGCTGAGCTGGTGAAGAAACCCCATGAGAAGGGGCGCAATTATACAAGTATACTGTTAGATTCAAGTTAACGAGTTCCCAAATAAATAGAGCAGTATACCACATACATTGAAGGAGAACAGAATATTGCAAAGATAGCAATCATCCTTTCTTTTTTAAATTTATAAATCTATTGCCTTAAGTTTAGGGCCAAAATGACTGACAATCTTGGGCTTCTGTATTCAGTTCCCAAAATCAACACTGGCAAACTATAGAAGGGAGAATGAAATTTAAAAATAAACTTATCAGGAGGGAAAAAAAAGATAAAAGAAGAGAAGAAAAAATAAAATATACATATCAAAAATGTAATCTAAACAATAAAACAGAAGAAACTGCTGGGGAAGACTGAAGAATGTGGTGAGCTGTTACTTGTGTTTGGGGTGGAGGTAGTGCGAGGTTGGGAGGGTCTGTAGCCTGCATAGATGCAGATGACTGGATGGGAAGTAGGAAAAGTGTAAACTTGTACCTCTACTTCATTGTGGAAATCAGAGGCAACATATCAGGCCACAGATGCCACTAACTCTCAGGTAATACCAGCACAGTATGAGTAAATGGGAGGAAGAAGCCAATAGGGCTTCAGTGTCTGTATTAATAACCACCTGAAATCACCTTAGTTGGTGAGCACAGAACTTTTCAAACTAATCCTATATAATAAAGAGCTAATATGCTAACTACACTGAACAGTAGAACGACCATGTGGACGACCTTCCCTTTCAGACAAAGCCCGGGCGCCCGGCCAAGGCTACAAGGGGATGCGAGGGCGAGCCCCTTGTACAAATTTCATGCATCGAGTCTCTAGTCATTTTAATCAAAGATGTAGACGGTACTAGAAATAGAGTGTCAAGAAAAGAATAAATCAGGCAGAGTAAGGATGGGTATGAATGCATTCCTGAAACTTGGCGAGATGTAAAATTTATTTATGACTCCGATTGAGGATTTGAAAAAACAAAATCAGTCACCTGGACTATAAAACATTACATAACCTCAAAAGAGCAGAACCCCTTTCCACCTTCATTTTCTTTTTTTTTTTTATTGCTTAAAGCATTACAAAGGGTATTACATATGTGTCCTTTTTTTTCCCCCGCCCTTGACAATACCCCGGCTTCCCCTACCCCCTAGTGTCTTATGTCCATTGGTTATGCTCATATGCATGCATACAAGTCCTTCGGTTGATCTCTTACCCCCCTCCCTCCTGCCCCCCAACCCTCCCCGGCCTTCCCGCTGCAGTTTGACAATCTGTGTGAGGCAGCTCTGCCTCTGTATCTATTATTGTTCAAAAGTTTATAATGGTCTCTATTATCCATGAATGAGTGAGATCATGTGGTATTTTTCCTTCATTGACTGGCTTATTTCACTTAGCATAATGCTCTCCAGCTCCATCCATGCTGTTGCAAATTGTAAGAGTTCCTTCTTTTTTACAGCAGCATAGTATTCCATCGTGTAGATGTACCATGTAGAAAACAAATCTTTTAGAACAAAATGTTTCAAAAGTCTGTTTGCTTAGTAAAGAGACACTGTGAGAAAGGGGGCTTCTCCTCTGATGCTCCCCAGGGACCATGACTCTGCAGCGCCCCCTCTAGGAACCCTGATGTGACCACGGTGTCCAAGCCAGGGCTGTGAGGACCCTCCAAGTAAGGACTGAGGGCTCCAGCCGCCCACACAGAGGGCCCACCCCGGGACCCAGCTCTGGTGCTCCTGTCAGATCCGGGTAACTCAGGCAGGGCTGTCTGGCTGCGCACTCCCGCCCACCTTCCGGACACTAGGACCCAGAGGGACCTGGGGAGGCCGACACTTGGCCTGAGGGGCACAGACCAGGTCAGCACAGGGTGGGGGCCCAGGCCATCCAGCCCTGGTAGGGACCAGAAGGGGGGGCTGGGCACAAAGAGTGGAACTCCACCCTGGTCAGCAGGCCTGGGTGACCACACAATTGCTTTCCGGAAGTGATGTCACTGACTCACTGACTTCCGCCTGAGAAGCCTGAGGGAGCTGAGCGCCATCTTTGGGAGGCCGGCTTCGGACAAGCGCTGAGGGGAGCCACCTCAGGTCGGCACCGGCGGGCCCAGGCTCTG
Organism: Myotis lucifugus; assembly: GCF_000147115.1. Lineage (NCBI taxonomy): Eukaryota > Metazoa > Chordata > Mammalia > Chiroptera > Vespertilionidae > Myotis > Myotis lucifugus. The sequence goes on along the minus strand of NW_005871088.1, from coordinate 3,944,032 downwards.
CCTGGAATCAGGGTGAGGACCAGACGGAGGTCCCGGGGAGCTAGTTCAGCCCCTGCCGGGACCCCTGGGGAGTGAGGCCCACAGGCCTCTCCTGAGGTCTCGGGGTGAGGGCCTCCCGGTTCACAGAGGGAGAGTCCCAGGACCTGCAGGCCTCATGGTGAGGGCCGTGGGGGGACAAGGTGACTCTGGGCCCAGAGCAGTCAGTCCCGGGGGCCCCAAGGCGTGGGGTGACCACGAGCAGCGAGGCCTGACTTCCAGGTCCTCGGGGTCTGAGACCCTCGGGCGGCTCCGTGTCACGGCAGCGTCTCAGGTCGGCAGAGGGGGTCCGGGACCTGCCGGGAGTCAGTGTGGGGACCCTGAGGGAGATTGAGGGGCCTGGACCCCAGAACAGTGTCCATCGGGCAGGCCTCCTGGGGGTGGGGGAGGGGTGCTCTCACGCATTGTGCTTTGTCATTTCTGCATTGGGTCTGAGAGACACGGGGGGTGTTTGGTAGAAGGAGCAGGGCTTCAGGCAGCACAGGGGGGACCCCAGGTCCTGCTGCTGTCAAGTTGAGGACCCTGAGGGAGATTACGTTTCCCTGGACCCCGGAATCCTCAGTCCTGTGAGGACCAGTGGGCGGGGTAGTACAGGATGGGGTGACTTTTGCATCAGGTGTGAGAGAATGGGGTTTGGTGTAAGGAGCAGAGTCACAGTTCCACTGAGGGAGAACAGATGGGACCCTGGACCCCACAATATAGGGAACCCCATAAAGGGCCTTGGATGCTATGAGCCGTGGAGGAGCCCATGTCAGATGACCCTGTGAGGTGTCTCCTGACGTCCGCATGCAGGTCTGAGGGAGACTGGAAACTTGATAAGAACTGTAGGGCCTCCCTCAGGTCCACAGAAGGGACACAGAAGCACTTCCCAGAGTCAAGGTGCTTTTCCTGACTTTTGCATCCAGGTCTGATAGGCTCTGGGGTTCGGTGTAAAGAGCAGGGTCTCAGGTGGGCAGAGGGAAGAGTCAAAGTGAGGACCCCCAGGTAGGACTGAGGGAATCCAGGAGCCCTAACCTGAGGGGAGTCCACAGAAGTCTGCCCTGCTCAAAGTGTTGGGAGGCCCTATGGTGGATGACCATGCAGAGAGGAACCGCAGAAGCCCAGACCTGATGTCAGCCCTGGGAATTCAGGGGGAACCAAAAAGGTGGCAGAGGGGAGGACCTGGGTCTTGCCCAGAGTCCAGGTGAACATGCAAAGGGAAGACTGAGGGACCCGGGACCCCGCAACAGAAATGCCCCACATTACCCCTACTGTGAACCCTGGGAGGCCCCTGGTCCATGACCACATGCTCTCTTCCTGACTTGGGCCTCTCAGGTTGACAGAGAGGAGGTTCCAGCTCCAACCAGGAGTCACGGTGAGGATCCTGCAGGAAGACAAGTGGACTCCACCCCCTGAGCTCTGAAGGGTCAGGCTCCAGGTAGGCAAAGAAGGGGGCTACAGGGCTCTGCCAGGATACCAGGTAAGGACCCGAGTTAGGACTCAGGAAGCCCCCTAGCATACCTTGAAGTATGTATGCCTGAGGCTTGTCCAGGGCCATAAGTGTCCGCAGTGTCCCTGTTCCTGCCAGCAGCACCTGAAAGCCTCATGGTAGGCCTGTGGATTTGGGTTGCTTCCAGAGTTCTACCTTAGGAGTGGCAAAGGGAGGTGAGGGCATTGTCCTGAAGGTGCTAGATTCAGGGCAACATGGGAGGTGTGCCAGGCAATGCTGGTAATTAAAGTGTGGGTCTTGAGGCAGGATGATGGTACCTCCCACCCCAGTAAAAACAGGGACCAGCTGGCTTAGGCTCTGCTGGCACAACTGGGTCACTCGGCACAATAGTCAATGAGGTGTGTCTTAAAGTCCACCTTGGAGGTCTGAGAGAGATGGTGGGCATGGTCTGCAGTATTCATTCTCAGTTCAGCAGAAGGTAAAGGTCCCAGGCACTCTCCGAGTAAACCTGGGTAGCACGCGGAGGAAGGAGGATACCACACTCCAGACAATGGGTGCCCTGAACCCAGTCTGTGCTGCTATCAGCCCTGGGAAAGGCCTGGCATGGGTCTGCAGAGGTGGTTCTTCAACAGGTTTGTCTCAGGGCACTTGACCTGAGGGGCACAGACCCAGGTCAGCACAAGGTGGGGGCCCAGGCCATCCAGCCCAGGTAGGGACCAGAAGGGGCGGGCTGGGCACAAAGGAGCCGAACTCCGCCCCTGTCAACTGTCCTGGGTGACCGCATAATTGGTTTCCGGAAGTGATGTCACTGACTCACTGACTTCCGCCTGAGAAGCCTGAGGGAGCTGAGCGCCATCTTTGGGAGGCCGGCTTCGGGTCGGTAGACCGGACAAGCGCTGAGAGGAGCCACCTCAGGTCGGCAGGGCCCAGGCTCTGCCTGGAATCAGGGTGAGGACCAGACGGAGGTCCCGGGGAGCTAGTCCAGCCCCTGCCGGGAGCCCTGGGGAGTGGGGCCCACAGGCCTCTCCTGGAGTCTCGGGGGTGAGGGCCTCCGTGTGGGGGTCCGGCTTCCCGGTTCACAGAGGGAGGGTCCCAGGACCTGCAGGCCTCATGGTGAGGGCCGTGGGGGGACAAGGTGACTCTGGGCCTGGAGCAGTCAGTCCCGGGGGCCCCAAGGCGTGGGGTGACCACGAGCGAGCGGCGAGGCCTGACTTCCGGGTCCTCCGGGTCTGAGACCCTCGGGCGGCTCCGTGTCACGGCAGCGTCTCAAGTTGGCAGAGGGGGTCCGGGACCTGCCAGGAGTCAGTGTGGGGACCCTGAGGGAGATGGGGGGCCTGGACCCGAGAACAGTGTCCATCAGGCAGGCCTCCTGGGGTGGGGGAGGGGTGAGCTCACGCATTGTGCTTTGTCATTTCTGCATTGGGTCTGAGAGACACGGGGGGTGTTTGGTAGAAGGAGCAGGGCTTTAGGCAGCACAGGGGGGGACCCCAGGTCCTGCTGCTGTCAAGTTGAGGACTCTGAGGGAGATTACGTTTCCCTGGACCCCGGAATCCTCAGTCCTGTGAGGACCAGTGGGCGGGGTAGTACAGGATGGGGTGACTTCTGCATCAGGTGTGAGAGAATGGGGTTTGGTGTAAGGAGCAGAGCCACAGGTCCGCTGAAGGAGAGCAGATGGGACCCAGGACCCCACAATATAGGGGACCCCATGAAGGACCTCGGATGCTATGAGCTGTGGAGGAGCCCATGTCAGATGACCCTGTGAGGTGTCTCCTGACTTCTGCATGCAGGTCTGAGGGAGACTGGAAACTTGATAAGAACTGTAGGGCCTCCCTCAGGTCCACAGAAGGGACACAGAAGCCCTGCCCAGAGTCAAGGTGCTTTTCTTGACTTTTGCATCCAGGTCTGATAGGCTCTGGAGTTCGGTGTAAGGAGCAGGGTCTCAGGTGGGCAGAGGGAAGAGTCAACGTGAGGACCCCCAGGTAGGACTGAGGGAATCCAGGAACCCTAACCTGAGGGGAGTCCACAGAAGTCTTCCCCGCTCCAAGTGTTGGGAGGCCCTATGGTGGATGACCATGCAGAGAGGAACCGCAGAATCCCAGACCTGATGTCAGCCCTGGCAGTTCAGGGGGAACCAAAAAGGTGGCAGAGGGGAGGACCCGGGTCATGCCCCGAGTCCAGGTGAACATGCAAAGGGAAGACTGAGGGACCCGGGACCCCACAACAGAGATGCCCCACATTACCCCTACTGTGAACCCTGGGAGGCCCCTGGTCCATGACCACATGCTCTCTTCCTGACTTGGGCCTCTCAGGTAGACAGAGAGGAGGTTCCAGCTCCAGCCAGGAGTCACGGTGAGGATCCTGCAGGAAGACAAGTGGACTCCACCCCCTGAGCTCTGAGGGCTCAGGCTCCAGGTAGGCAAAGAA
>NW_005871088.1:3936660-3938679 GCF_000147115.1 Myotis lucifugus | reverse complement strand
GGGTCTTGAGGCAGGATGATTGTACCTCCCACCCCAGTAAAAACAGGGACTGGCTGGCTTAGGCTCTGCTGGCACACTGGGTCCCTCGGCACGATAGTCAATGTGGTGTGTCTTAAAGTCCACCTTGGAGGTCACAGAGAGATGGTGGGCATGGCCTGCAGTATTCATTCTCAGTTCAGTGGAAGGGAAAGGTCCCAGGCACTCCACAAGTAAACCTGGGTAGCTCGGGGAGGAAGGAGGATACCACACTCCAGACATTGGGTGCCCTGAACCCAGTCTGTGCTGCTGTCAGCCCTGGGTAAGGCCTGGCATGGGTCTGCAGAGGTGGTTCCTTCACAGGTTTGTCTCAGGGCACTTGGGAAGGACAGGGCCTTGGTCAGTGGGAATGGCTTCAGTTCATGCAAAGAGGAGCTGAGGTTGTGGAAGGGTCATAAAGGTGTGAATGCTTTCTTGTGGGAAACTACAGCTATGTGCTCCCCGAGAAAAGAGAAGAGCCCTCAGCCTCAGGGAGTGTCCTGTCCTCAGCATCCAGATTCCCCAGGCAGGGGTACCTGGGTGTGACATGCTCTCCCTTTCCACATACCTGCTCCTCCTGAGCTTTTCTCACTGAGGACAGTTATTCAGGGTGAAATCGGGTCAGCTGGATTCAGATCCAGGCCAGGCCAGGAAGAAAGGCAAGTATCCTGAGGCCAGACTAAGGGAACTCTGTACCCAGAATGGATGGGCCCAGGCCCTGGTGTCAGTTGTGTGGGAACCTGGACAGGGGTGGGGGCAGATGGAGCTCCTGTTCACTTTTGTCTCAGAGCTCTCAGGAAGGTGAGGACCTTGGTGTGAGATCACACGTCCTATCATCCACCGGATCCACATTTTGTCAACAGAGAGACGAGTGCCAGTTCCTGCCAAGAATCAAGGTGAGCACTGAGGGGAAGCAGAGCACATGGGAATCCAGACCTACCCTGCCTCCTCTGAAAGCAATGGGGAAACTCGGAATAGTGTGTGGATTAGCTCAGCTCACTTCCTACTCCAGTATCTCAGGGAGGTGAAGCCTAAGGCTAAGTAGATTGGGCTCAGTCAGCAGAGAGAGTGGTCTGAAACCCTGCAGTGCGTCATGGTGAGAAATGATCAGAGCCTTAACCCAGGATAGATGGACCCAAATCTTCAGTCACCCCTTCTTGATCCTCTGCGAGATGGACCACATGTGGGGCCCCCTCAGTTTCTTCACTGAAGTGTCAGGTGTGTGTGGTCTTGTTCTGAGAGTTTGACCTCAGGACAGCAGAAGGCAGTGAGGGGCCAGGCCCTGGCAGGGGAAAGGTGAGGATCCTACATGTGCAAGGAAGAACCTCCCACCCACAACAGAGGGGACCTCACAGAGTCCTGCCGCCCCTCCTGTCAGCATTGGGGTTCCAGGACTGTGCTTGCTATGTGCATCCTGAGGTGCTCCGTTTTTCCCTCCAGCAGAGCTCCTGGATAGAAGGAGGTGAAGGCCTTGGTCTATGCTACATATTCTCAGGTCACAGAGCAGCAGAAGGCCAGGAAGTGCTAGGAATTAAGGTGAGGTTCCGACCATGAATATGTCCCCAGGGGCTCCCCACCCATGTCAGAGGGGACCCCACATTGCCTGACACCTCCACACCCTACCATAAGCTACAGAACCCTGTGCTGTGCCTTCTATACCCTGAGCAGTCATGTCACTTCCTACTTCAGGTTCTTAGTGGGCAGGTTGATCAGGAGTGAGCCCTGTGAGGCCCATGTATACCCCTAAAGGAGAGACCTGGAAGTCACCCTTTGTCAGAGCCACCTAGGGTGTGTTTCTCAGCTCATGCCTCTCACACTCCCCCTCCCCCAGGCCGGGGGGCCTCATCGCCCATCTTCTGCCCACACTCGGTCACTTGTTCGAGCACGAAGCATCATGCCTGGTCATCATATGAATGAGCCGTGGAAGCCTGAGGAAGGCCATCAGGGCCCATGGAGATCCCTGACGTTTGGCAGAATGAGCTGTTCTGGGCTATCCAGGAGAGA
>NW_005871088.1:3924282-3931268 GCF_000147115.1 Myotis lucifugus | reverse complement strand
CGGTTCAGCCAGAAGCTGGGCTCACAGCTGGCGAGTGCATCAGTGGTGGCAGGAACCTCTTCTGCCTCCATGGAGGCACTAAAGAGCAACGATCAGGTGGGCGGTAAGGAGTGAGGGGTCCCGGACTGCAAGAGGGTACAGGCCTGGCTGAGGGCTGCCCCCTATGGTGAACGAGTTTTGTGCACTGGGCCTCTAGTTGTAAATAATACTCTTTGAACATAGGGCTGAATATATTCTTTGTGATTGGTGGTTAAGGCTTCTTAATATATATTCCTAGAAGTGGGATCACTGTGTCAAATGGCAGCTTTATGTTGAATTACTTTAGGAAACTCCACACTGTTTTCCATAGTGGTTGCACCTGTCTGCATTCTCACTAACAGCATACAAGGGTTCCTTTTTCTCCACATCCTCACTAGCACTTGTTGTTTGTTGATTTATTGATGGTAGCCACTCTGGCAGTTGTGGGGTGGTACCTCACTGTCATTTTAATTTGCATATCTCTGATGATGGGCGAAATTGAGCATTTTTTCATGTCTCATCCATTTGCATGTCCTCTTTGGAGAAATGTCTACTCAGGTCCTCTGCCCACTTTTAAATTGCATTGTTTGTCTTCCTGTGGTTGAGCTGTATGAGTACTTTATATATTTTGGAGATTCACCCCTTATCAGATGTATCATTGGCAAATATGTTCTCCCATGCAGAGGCTTCCCTTTTCATGTTGATGCTGGTACCCTTTGCTGTGCAGAAGCGTTTTAGTTTGATGTAGTCCCATTTGTTTATATTTTCCTTTATTTCCCTTGCCCTGAGTGACATATCAGCAAAAAATATTGCTATGTGTGATGTCTGAGATTTTACTGCCTATGTTTTCTTCCAGGATTTTTATGGTTTCATGACTTACATTTAAGTCTTTTATTCATTTTGAATGTATTCTTCTGAATGGTATAAGTTGGTGGTTTTATTTCATTGTTTCACATGTACCCATCCAAGTTTCCCAACACCATTTACTAATGAAGAGACTGTCTTTACCCCATTGTATGCTGTTGCCTCCTTTGTCAAATATCAGTTCACAATGTAGGTATGGGTTGATTCTTGGGCTCTCTGTTCTGTTCCATTGATCCATATGCCTGCTCTTATGTCATTACCAGTTGTTTTGATTACAATGGTCTTATAGCATAGCTTGATATCAGGTATTGTGATTCCTCTAGCTTTCTTCTTCTTTCTCAAAGGGTCCTGAACATGTTGCCTAATAGAGTCTGTCTGACTGGTGGCCACGGTACCAATGGTTGAATTTCTGCGATCCAGCAGAATTAGCTGAGGAAGGCCAGTTTCATAATGGCTTTCTTCAACTGCACTGAACTCAGCAGTGTGAATATTACATCTTTAAAGGAAAAGATGAGCCTGATGTTCTAGATTCTTCACCACAGTGGAAATTCGGTTGCTCTTTCTTCAAAGAACATTAGCTAATGGTCCTACAGAAGCCTTGGGATGCAAGGGTGCCTTAATCATAACAAATAAACACCCTCTCTCCACCAAATTCCAGATTGTGGTTTCCAAAGCCCTCTCTCCAATTTCCCTCCCATAAAATGGACAAGTCCCTTCAAATAAGTAATTGGCAGACACATGAGCTAGCAAAGTGCACAAGGAAATTTTTTCAGGCTTTAAATAATTCATTTAAGAAACAATTGTTATGCCAAACCGGTTTGGCTCAGTGGATAGAGCATCGGCCTGTGGACTGAAGGGTCCCAGGTTTGATTCCGGTCAAGGGCATGTACCTCGGTTGCGGGCACATCCCCAGTAGGGAGTGTGCAGGAAGCAGCTGATCGATGTTTCTGACTCTCTATCTCTCTCCCTTCCTCTCTGTAAAAAATCAATAAAATATATTTTTAAAAAAAGAAACAATTGTTTGGTAGGCAACTAAAGGGAGCTGGCTGCTTTTCCAGAGACACTAGGAGCCCCCCACCCCCACCCTGAACCTACCAACACCTATCCTCTAGGGCAGTGGTTCTCAACCTTCCTAATGCCGTGACCCTTTAATACAGTTCCTCATGTTGTGGTGACCCACAACCATAAAATTATTTTCGTTGCTACTTCATAACTGTAATTTTGCTACTGTTATGAATCGTCATGTAAATATCTGATATGCAGGATGTATTTTCATTGTTACAAATTGAACATAATTAAAGCATAGTGATTAATCACAAAAACAATATGTAATTATATATGTGTTTTCCGATGGTCTTAGGCAACCCCTGTGAAAGGGTCGTTCGACCCCCAAAGGGGTCGCAACCCACAGGTTGAGAACTGTTGCTCTAGGGCATATCCTCCAAGAATATACTGACTTTGTGCATGAATGCTCTGTAATCCTGTTTAGAGGCACAAAGACCATGGACTGAGCCTAAATCTAGACCCAGGGGCTCCATTAAGGATACAGTCCTTAGGCTGAGGGGCACTTTGAGGGATTCTGTTCCCAAATGCCTTTGCACTCCACTTTTAGAAACAAAGGATTGACCCTCAGAGAGCACAAATTACACCACTTAGTGCAAGACATGGGACAAGGACTCATGGGACAAGGACACAGACTCACTACCAAGGAAAATTACAACTTGTTTAGGTAACCGTGACTGAATGAAGCAGATATGAAAATAATCATAACTATGTACTTGAACATAGATGAGATTCTGGGTGTGGGATGCAACAAAAGTCAAATTCAAGTCATCTTCACCACAGAGGAGAGGATACTATAGTGGTTTTTGTGATCCATGTTCTCTAGCTGTTTGAGGTGGTCTAACTACCAACTTTGGCCATAATACTCTAAAAAGGGAGATAGCAGGGTACCATGGGAAAGTGACACTGCTTGTGCCCCCACCTATACAGGAACACAACCCTACTCTAGGGACAACTTGACCCGGGGTAATAAAGCAGGACTCTTAGTTTGGGCTCATCTGAGCAGGACCCAGCAACCAGCAAGAGTAGCTGGAAGAGACCAAAGCAGCATGCTTGTGGAGGGTGCATTGGACAGGGGGGCTACCTGCTGAGATGGGGCCAACCACCATTTTCTAAGAGGTACAGTCCCCCAGGGGCCCATCTGACCCAGGCATTCTTGGTGGTAGCCAAGCTAGGACTAACCAAGTCCTTGACCTTGAGCTATCAGAGAGGCCATCAACAGGCCTTCCCCTCTTTAGGGATGAAAGTAGAGATAGGATCATGACCTCTCAACACATCCAGTGAACTATCAGCAAGAAACAGTCTCCCTGGCAGCAGATGAGAGTTCTTTCTGGTAACCTGAACCCGATTTTTCTGTACTTTTTGGAAAGAGAGAACCTGGGGGCCCTATGCACATCCACTCCCCCACACTTGTCCAGGGCCCACACTCCAGAGCAGCTGTGAGCCACCTTTGTGAAATCACATGACTTAAGCAGCTGGTTGCCCCACGGCTGAGACTCTAGAATTTGGAGGGCAGTATATATTGGGCATCCTTGCTGTGACCCCCCTGCTCAGTGATAGGATTAGAGTAGTCAATGCTTTTTAATGTAGAGCATCTCCATGCCAAGTCTGAGTACCCATGAGATGCACGGAGCCAAGCTGGTCCTATCACAGGTGTTGGAGAGACACGGGTACCAAGCAGGGTGCCAAGACAACCCATAACCAGAGGACCCAAGCCAACATGTTGCCAAATTGGAAGGAAACAATGACCTTCTGGGACTGTCCTTCCCAAGAAAGCTTTGGGGGATAGTGGAGGATGATGCCTCCATGTCTGTGCACTGGAATGATGCTGGAGACACCAGGATCATTGAGAAAGATCTTTTCCAATGTGAGGTTCTTTACCGAAGGGGCAAGGAGCAAATCTTTGAATCTGACAGCCTGAAGACGTTCATCCATCCGCTTGCTGAATCGGATTCAGCAAAATACACCCAGGCAACTCTCCAGGGAACAGGATGATGGTAAAGTAGAAAGTCCTCCCATGCCCCATGTTCTCTGTTACTCAAACATCTTCCTAGTAGGCCCAGAAGAATAATATACTGAAAGGGTTTCATTTCAGGGGATAACTCTTTTTCACATGAGATAGTATTTTTCCAAATATGAGAAAGTATAGATTTCCATATGAAACTGTAACCCCCTTAGAGATAACCTGCAGGGATGAGTAAAGATTCTGAGAGGCCAGTTAATGTCAAATAGATATATTTTTCTCCCAGAATTACTGAAATAATTTTGTTTCAGGTGTACAGATACAGCAATTTCCAGAAAGACAAACCTTGGCTCATCCAGAACATCAAGACAAAAGGAAACCAGATGAATCATACTTGGCCAGATACCACCTCAACCCCTCCCCAGAGAAACAAGAGGCTGCCCCCTACCAGACACTCAGCAAGAAAGAATTCAGCACAAAAAAGGCATTGAAGAAGTTGAGCAAAAGGAAGTCACACAATCCTCAGGGACCCAGTGCCACCTGCTCATTCAAGTTCTCAGTTCTGCTGCTCATGAACAGTGCCATTGAGGTCCGGTGTGAAAGTGAAGCAGGTGGTCCAAGTGGGGAGGGCATATCTGGGAATGGCATGCTTGTCCCCCTGGCTACTGCCGGAACGGACGGCACAGGGGCTCTGACCTCTAGCCCCCTAAATCACACACTATATGATTTGATGATGTATTTGTACAACACCTGGTATTTATATGGTGATGGCTATCCTTTCAGTCATGACCCAACCCAAGGAACCTGATAAGGACTAGGAGCGGGAGGACTCCTTATAGGGCAACTGTTCACTCTGTGAGCAGTTCAAGGGCAATGCAGGCCTGTAAGATCACAGGTGACAGAAAACAATCACCAGTTTGTACCCATGAATCCATGTAGGCTTTAATAAAGAAAGGCAAAACTACATGGAAGAAAACAAATAGCCCAACGGTAATTGTGAATCCGTGTTCTTCTGTTTCCGTGCCACACACCTCATCAGATGAGCCTGAGGAGACTAGAAATCCTGGCCCAGATAGCCTTTTGCCCTCGTTGTCCTCTTTCATTTTTATATACTCAGCCAAGGAACTGGCTAGTTAGTCCTGAGGCAAGCCCAGGAAGATCTAGTCCCCTGAGCCTTGCCTACAGGAGACGGAACTGCCTGGCTCCTGACCTTGGCGGAATCACCTTACATTAGTCATGCAACTTGAAACAGGAGGGTCTTTACTCACGGGTCCCCCTATGATGCCAGGAAGTTTCTGATCAGCAGCTGAGTATCTCTAGCCCAAGTTCCAGGGGCCTTGCAGAGAGGTCCACCTAGAACCTGGCCACTCCATCTGCCAAGCAGTGTATGACAGAGGCAGTCTGGCTCAGAAGATCGGCCATTCCAGTCAACGTATGGGAGAAAGCCCATCATCCCCACCGCTAACAACCATTACTAACCCTGCTAGTAGGGACCCAAATCAAGATTGCTCACACAGAAAAAACAAACAAACAAGCAAACAAAAAACAAAACCTCTACCCATCACTTTTCCATCAGAGCTGTATTTCAGATCCGTTCTTGGGTCACAAGGTAGCTATGTGACATGTGTAACACAAGCCCTCGTGAGCCAAGGGACACTTTTACAGCAGACCAGTCACTTGCCAGGGCAGACAGCTGCTTTCTTTCAAAGTCTGGTGTCTCCCTCAAGGTGAATGAGCTCATCCCTGCTGGTTACCCTCTGGCAATGGCAATCGTTCAGTGCCCGCTCCCAGATCTCCCACAATGACACCTGGGTGCTCCTGAAGTGTTCTCTGAGTTTGACCAGACAGAGAGAGGGGAGAATGTATAAGGGAGTCCTGAACACTAACCCATTCTCTTAAAACATTTCTCTTTGTACATTGCAGGAATGAGCAGGGCCAAAATGAGTGATAGCACCAAGATATTTCCTAGCAGCTTTCCCTTTTCCCTAAAGGTCAGAGTCCTTGAGATAGTCAATGAGCCCAGAGAGGCATCTCATGAGGACAGTCCCCTACATCTGGGCACAACAATCTGTTCAGGTGAACAGCAGATGGAGGGTAGTGCTCTCCACGGTGGTGCCAATTCAGTTCTACATCCGCAGCATGATGGCCTGTTGATGGTCATGATTCAGCTGGATTCTCAGTGACCTTCCTGTGGAGTCTCCTGCCCCTAGGGGATCAGGTGCTGCGGGATGCCTACCTGGAAGATATCCTTTCCCCCTTTCCTGGGTATGGGCTCCAGTAACCACCTGGGGTTTGGAAGTGCAGTCGGGTACTTCTGCTTCAGGTTGGTCAGTACAGCCTGCTTTTCCAGTTCCACAACCTCCTCAGGAGCCACGTTTTCTGGGCCTGCAAAGATTCCCCCATGTCAAGGAGCCCTGGGCACCACGAGAGAAACATTGAGACGTTTTTCCTTCCATAAACCAAAGGCTTCCTGTGAGAGAAAACAGTTATTCAGAGTTTCACCCACGCAGTGGGTTCTCCACCTTGCTGCACATTAGAATCACCTGGGAATCTTTTTAAAAATCCTGATTTCTGGGCCTCATCCTCCAGAAATTCTGTTTCTTTGTTATGGGGTGGGGCCACAACATTAGTAACAAAGAAACAGAATTTCTGGAGGATGAGGCCCAGAAATCAGGATTTTAAAAAGATTCCCAGGCGATTCTAATGTGCAGCCAAGGTTGAGAACCACTGCCTTAGAAGAATCCAGCTCGTAATGTCTTTTGTACATCCGGTTCTCGATGAATACACCGTGAAGGAAGAAAGATACGAAGCACTAGACGTGAGGTCCGAAGTCGGATGACGCATTGGGGCAGGCAGCCAGGGGCTGAGGCTGGACAGGGTGCAGAGAAGTGAGGCCCTCATTCTGGAAATGGCACGTGAGCTCTGCCCTGAGTGTCCCCTGTCATTCATCCGGCCAGCGCCCACCTATAGAGCAACCGCTGTGTACCAGGAACTGTGCGGGGGCAGAGAGGTCAATAGTGAACGGGACAGGGGGCTCTCCTTCCAGCAGATGACATGAACATCAATCAATCAATGACTT
>NW_005871088.1:3918647-3924182 GCF_000147115.1 Myotis lucifugus | reverse complement strand
GAAATTCTGTTTCTCTTTGTTACTAATGTGTAGCCCCACCCCATAACAAAGAAACAGAATTTCCGGAGGATGAGGCCCAGAAATCAGGATTTTAAAAAGATTCCCAGGTGATTCTAATGTGCAGCCAAGGTTGAGAACTACTGCACTAGAGGCTAAGCTGATTTCACCAAAGGGTCGTGGAGTGAGCTGGAAACCTCTGACTGAGCACTTCCGATGTGTCAAACTTTGTTCAGGGAATTCTGGGTGAGGCCGAGGGAGACAGGGAAATGAAGAGGAGAGAGTCTGGTCCACTAATGGGCAGGTCCCAGCCCGACTACTGTGGGCAGCACGTACAGGTCAGAAAGGCCCTGGCTGCTGTGGGGAACCCACAGGCATTCAGGTTCCAAGCTCTTCACCAGGTGCAAGGAGCTGGTGTGGGACATCAACCACTGAGGGGTGAGCGAAAGGGCCCAGGATGCTATGGGCTGTGGGGGTGGGGCAGGTGTGTGAAGTCAGGCAGACAGCCTGAGTCTGGAAGCTACTCGATGTTCTCTGTTGCCGGAGGCCGGTCCATCCTTGCTGCTTGACGCAGTCGCTGCAGGAAAGAGGCATCTGCACAGCATGTGTTTCAGTGGACCTGGCGTATGTAGCATACTGTTTTTAATATGTTTGCTCCCTTTAGCGCCATGTGTTTTAACCAAGGTCACCTCTCCGAGAAAGGTTGTTTCCCCAGGTGGGGATCTTTCCCTGAGGTTAGGGAGGGGATACAACCCCTTAATTAAGTGCCAGGCGGGTAATTAAGCTACATGGTCTTTACTCCCTGGAATGGAGATGAGAAACACCTTAACCCTTGTAATAGAAATTGACGGGATTGGAATCGGCTGGTATAAATACGGATGTAATAAGACAATAAACGTCAGATCCTCATCAGTTCCTGACCAGAACTCCGACCAGAACTTTGGCTGGAGATCCTGGCTATAGGTCCTGACTAGGCTGCTGACCAACTGAAGGCTGTCTTCGTGTCATTCCTTCTTCGCCGACTCCGTCCACACCTTTGGGGACCCCTGAACCTGCTGGGATTGGACCCCAGCACTCTGTGTGCTATGCAGCCTCCCCTGGTCTGTCACTCACACACACACATAAACATTCATACAAACACATAGGCGACACCACATGCAGACTTGGACCTGTCCCTGCCTCTCAGATCAGCAATGGGAACTGAGGCCCAGTGTGGACAGAAGGGTTCACCCAGGTCGTAGGAACTCGGCCCACGGAACCCCAGCCTGGGCCCCTTGCTGGCCCTTTGAAGGTGTGCTGCTTACAGAAACCACAGCCCCACCACCATAGGTTCAAAAGAAAACAAGCCCCAAACTCCTGAGCAAGGTCCTGGGGGTACTCTTGGAGGGGTGTGAGCAGCTCTCGGGGGGTGTCAGGCCTTGTCAGCGATTACTCTTCTCCCATACTTCTCCCTTCGCCCAGCAGGACCTGAATCTGCATGGGGTTCCACTCCAGCCTCTCCAGCAGCAGCTCTCGCCAGAGGGCGTCTTCCCAGTCCCTGTGAGCAATGTGGATGGCGATGGTGCAGTTCCTGTGGCTGCTCACTAAGGTCCCCAACGAGTCTCCACAGTCTTGACCCATTTAAGACCAAGCCTGCATAAGGCTGCCAGAAGGAGAGGCAGGAGAATTCCATCTCCCCAGAGATCCGTGGGCCTCATGTGGCCTGTGGAAACCCAAAAGTGTGAATGTCAATAGGCATCATGCATCAGCCCTCCATGTTCATGGTCTGTGGGCTGACCTCTCCCCCCACTGTCCCCTGGGGCCCTGGAACCCCACTGACAGGGATGGTGAGAGAGCAGAGAGTGTTGGCTCCTTCTTCCTATCCCCACGCATTCAGCTGTCAGGCCCCATGGAAAGGGCTGGCGATGCAGATGCCTCATCCATCAGATCAGATGGAGTCTTTGGGGAGCTCAAGGAAGAAGGTGGAGACAAGTAAGTAGAGGCACTCAGCACAGGGTGTGGTCAGTTCCACAAAGGAGGTCACTGAGGCCAGGGGAGCACAGATGAGGGAGAAAGGGCGCTTTGGCTTCACACCGGATGAGTGGGTTCTAGTCCTCTCCCAGCGCAGACCCTCCTGGGTTTTGCTTCTTCCCCCGCCCCCCTCCAACACTGTCAGCTCTCTCCTATTTTCACCCCAAGGTGCTGCAGTCCCCATGCACCCTGGTCCCTCTTCCAAGGCTCCTGATTGTAAATCCTTATAATCAAACCTCAGCTGGGCCCTGGGATACCACCGTGTGAGCTCAGATCATCCTGCCAGGTGTCTATACTTGACCACTTTGGGAGCCACCCTCCTCCATTCCCTGGCTGCCCCAATACTATCCACTCTCAGCAGGCACACCTGGCCCCCACTGCAGCCTACAGAAAGGAATAACAGGACCAGGAACAATTGGCACCAGTACCCACACACCATGCCCATATCAGGCCCTGGGATGGGTATGATCCACGGATCCTAGAATTCAATCCTCAAATAACTGGGTGGGCAGTGCCATTGTCACCACATTCTACAGTTGAGAAGGTGGCACCTAGGAATGAAAAGATGGCCCATGATCTTGGGCCCTGACTGCCTCACCCCCTGTTCTTGCCTCTTTTCCTTGTACCTGGGGAAGGGGGTCGTTCCTCCTCAGAGCTGCGCAGTGGCAGGAGCAGAAACTCAGCCTGAAGACTCAGCCGGGTCCTAGTACCTGGCGGAGCTCAGTCTCCACAGGGCTGTGAGTACCTGGCCCCTAAGAGGACAGACAGAACCAGTGGCTACACATCATCATCATAGGGCCTGAGCCTCATTACCACACTCCACATGAGCATCCCCACTCTGCTTGTCTCTCCCCTCCTGTCTTTAAAGGACATAAACCTGATATCAGCTATTATGTCCTCCTGTTTATGAAAACACACCCACTCTCAAAGACCAGGCTCCAAGGACAAAAGCTGCCACCTGTTCACTCTTCCCAACCCAGTGTCCTGACAGTCCCTGTGCCCATCTCCTCCCTTTCCTCCTCTGCATTCCCTCCCTTTCTCTCTGGCTGAGTCTCCTACCCCTGGGCTCTGGACCCCACCTCTTGCTCACCCCAGGACCTTATCCATAAAGAAAAGGACTTTACAGAGGTAATCAAGTTAAAATGAGACCCTCCTCCAATGACCCATGTCCTCACCTAAAGAGGGAATTTACAGACAGACATGCACACACAAGAACACCTGGTAAAGATGAAGGCTGAGACCTACAAGCCAAGGGGTGCCAAAGCTTGCCTGAAAACCACCAGAAGCCTGGGGACAGGGATGGACAGTTTCTCTCTCAGTCCTCAATATAGACAATCTGGGCCTCACAGAAAACAGCTATGACCTCCAGCCTCTGCAACGGTGAGACAATAAATGTCTGTTGTTTAAGCCACTAGGGCTGTGGTGCTTTGATGTGTCCACCCAGGCAAATGGCCACAGAGGCAAAGATCTTTCTCACACATCTCCACAGGGTGGAGAATGGTTTCACCATCTACCGCCCAGAAAATACATTCTTTCACGTCTACATTTGCTTCTAGCCCATATTTTGCTGCCTGCATGGTTTCCCATTGTGGGCCCCAATATTGACTGACTTTCCCCTACTGATGAAGAGTCACAGACTGCTTTGCATTTTCTGCTACTATAAGGGACACTACCACAAACACTCATTGACTGTCGACTTGTTAGGCAGAGGCCTGGGTCACATGCATGCACATCTGAGATGCTCATAGATGCCAGCAAATGGCCTTCCACAGAAGCTTACCCATGTATGCCCTGCCAACCATGGGCCAGGGTGCAATTATCTCATATGCTTGGGGGCTCTGAGCATCGCCACTGTGCTTAACCTTCACCCACCTGCTGAATAACAAAGGGTCGACCTGTCATTGGGTTTGAATTATTTATGGCAGAGGCTGGATGTTCCCCTGTGGCCTGGCCATTTGTATTTGTTCTACTGGGGTATATGCCTAGTTTCCACCATGGAGTTTTGGGCCCTATTCTCATCAAAGCCACAAAATCACAATAAGGAGACCGGGTCTGCATGGGTGGCATCCCTAGGGAGAACTGAGGTCACTGTAAAGGCACAAAGGGGGCTGAGTGCCCTCCTACCTAGTGCCTGCTTTGTGGCCTGAGGAAGACACACTCTTCCACTTGCCTTTGCTTGTTAACCTGCATGAGGACAAGAAGGATAATGAGTCAAGGTCATTAGGGACAAGACAGCAATGTTGGCTAACATACCAGAACAGTCTACTCAACAGGGATTGGAAAACACCAGGACCAAGGAGGTTCCAGATGGTGGGAAACACATGTGGCACCTTACTCAGGGTTTGGTTCTGCTAATCATAGCAGTAGCTCTCTCCTGCCCTACCTGTTCAGGGACCACATGATGGCCCATCCAGCTGCACAGAAAACCATGTCATGTAAGGAGGTCATGTTTTTACAGCCCAGCAGAGCCCAGTCTCCAGGAGGAGAAAGCTCCCCCTGCCCTCACATCATCAAATGGGAAGGATTTGGGGACCTTACAATCTCATTCCCCTCAATGTAATCCTGGGTAGGTCCCACTGGGAAGGTTGTCATGGGCAACCAGCTGAGCACCACACAGCCTGGGGTCTGGATGAGGTGGTGACAGCCTAAGGGCCAAGCAGGAAGCAGGGAGGACAGACCTGTACATGTGGACCACTACAGTCGTTTCTGTGAGCAGAGGCAGCAGAAGCCTGTCCCAGGCACACACACACTTACAAGGATGGTGGGCAAGTGAAGGTAGCCAGAGGAGGAGCCAGAAAAGTGTGGCCTGAGCTGGGGCAGGAATGCTTGCAGCCCCACAGCAAACCACAACCCTGGAGTACTATCTTTCCGAGGGCCCAGCAGGCCTGCAGCCGAACTGAGCATCCCCACTCCCTTCTGGAGACTCAGATCTCCTGGCCCCACTGGCTATGCAGGTCGCTATGCTAGGTTGACCCAGCTGAGACCACCACACAGGACAGGACAGGCCTCCTACTCCCCGCGGCCCAGGGAGACAGCCAGTGTGGAGAAGAGCGCCTCCCAGGACCTGAGGAGGAGAGGATTCTGGGACTCTGAGACCACAGAGCAGCAGGCCAGCATCCTGGCTGCTCCTCAGCTTCTCCAGGACCGCTGACAGGTGACCGTTGACACCCACTGGTGTTGGTGAGCTACCCCAAGCTGGCGGAGACAAAAACCCCTTTTCTTGCTGGCTTACAAAGGCACATAGACACATACATCCGGAAGTAGCACGCCAGGACACAGCAGCACTCCATGACGTAGCAGCACACGTGCCAGGATTCTGCAGGCACTTAGCTGGCGCGCAGGTAAGCAGCCGGGTAGAGACTTAGACACGCATGCAGACCACGGTTGCTAGGAGACATTGTTGGACTCACCGGACACTGAGGCTCACAAGATGACCAGTGGCCAATGGGCAGGGCTAGGCAAAAAGCGGGGCGGGGCTTGGGGAGAAGGCGGGACTGGGGGGGGGGGAGAGTATCTGGGTGAGACCAT